>NW_012112919.1:445322-454178 GCF_000951035.1 Colobus angolensis palliatus | reverse complement strand
TTAAATAGTGCCCCTTAAAAGTTATATATAGACATATATATGTGTATATATATATGTGTGTGTATGTGTGTGTGTATATATATATATATATATATCAGCAGCTTTGTTCTCTATCTCAAAGCAGTAACTTTCAAATAGGAATGTGATAGATATTTTGGTGGTTTTTAGTTTGAAGCTATTATGAGTAAGCTGTTATTAATTTTCATGCAAAAGTCCTTGTATATATGTTTTCATTTCACCTGGGAGTGGAATTTCTGGATCGTACGGTAAGAGTATTTTTAACATTAAGAGAAACTGCCAAACTGTTTCCCAAAGTATTACATTCCCACCAGCAATGTATGAGTATCATAGTTGCTTCACATTCTCTCCAAAACTTGGTATTGCCAGTCTTTATAATTTAGTCATTTTAGTGTTGGGATAGTGGTTTCACATTGTGGTTTTAAATTTAATTATTTTGGTGAATTATAGAGTTAAACACCTTTTCATGTGCTTGTTACATATTTGTATATTTTATTGTGTGAAATATCTCTGCACATATTTTGTTCATTTTTTAGACGGATTGCCTGTCTCCTTATTGAGTTGCAAGAGTTCTATACATCGTCTAGATAAAGTCCTTTGTCAAGTATCCAGAGAGAGATATGTAGTTCTAACAAATCTTTTGTCTTTTGAAGAGCAAAACTTCTTTCTTTAACTTTGATAAAGTCTAATACATCTTTTTCTTTTAAATTTTATGATTAGTGCTTTTTGGTTCCGAAGGGATCTTTGCCTAATCCAAAATCACAGATTATCTCCTAAATTTTCTTCTAGAAGTTTATATACTCAAAATCATAGATTGATCCTACAAACATTATACTCAACGAAAAAAGGAATATAAAAATGAGTACATATTCTGTGATTCAACCTATATCAATTTCTAGAATAGGAAAAATGAATCTATAGAGATAGAAAGCAGATTCATCAGAAGAGAAGTTTTTAGGGTAACAGATATATTCTGTATCTTGATCACACTGACAGTTACACAGGTGTGTTTGTCAATCAACAACAAAGTATTCACTTAAAATGGGTACACTTTATTGTATAAAACATATGCCCAAAATTTTACTAAAAGAATTTTAATGGGAATTTGGAGCTGGATTGCTAGGAAGACTGGTGACCACCAGGTCCTCTGAAATAGAATTTAGGGGATAAGCAAGGCTTTGCTATGCCTGGGGCAGAAACATTAATCTTAAAGTATATATAATTTCTTTTTTTTTTTTTGAGACGGAGTCTCGCTCTGTCGCCCAGGCTGGAGTGCAGTGGCGGGATCTCAGCTCACTACAAGCTCCGCCTCCCGGGTTTACGCCATTCTCCTGCCTCAGCCTCCCGAGTAGCTGGGACTACAGGCGCCCGCCACCTCGCCCGGCTAGTTTTTGTATTTTTTAGTAGAGACGGGGTTTCACCGTGTTCATCAGGATGGTCTCGATCTCCTGACCTCGTGATCCACCCGTCTCGGCCTCCCAAAGTGCTGGGATTACAGGCTTGAGCCACCGCGCCCGGCCTACAATTTCTTAAATAAACATTACTTCATTCTAAATGCATAAATGCCATATAGTCTTTCACAAACATTGGCATGGCCAAAACAAGCCAACCACACACTGGGAGAGTCCCTAAATAGTGGCAGCAACTGACTTGTACCTTCAATGTAGGAAGAACTTTCAAAATGAAAGAGAGGGAAGAATGGAGAGATAAGAAAAGACAGGTTACTTAGTCCCTCACAGTTTGCCCAGAGACCATGAAGCTAAATTTGCAATTTTATTGGGAAAGGGAAAGCATACGCCACTGAATGTGAAGTTTTTTTTTTTTTTCTTATGCAGCAGCAGTTTATGTTTCAAAGGAAAGAAAAAACAAATGGAACACAACGCAAATAAATCATTTTGCCTTGAAACTTTAAGGAAAATTGAGATATAGAATTATAGAATGTTATAGCTAGATGTAAGTCTAAGTCACTCAAAAGACAGATAAAATAAATAAGGGTTGGAGACTTTGAGGCTTACTTAGTCACATAACAAATTAATTAGCTGGCTGAAAACCTGGACAGGAATCCAGTTGCCTTGGCTCAGTGTGCTTATAAAATTATAATCTCTAGCTCAATGCTCTGCACAGAGCAGGTATTTTCAAAAAATACCTGTTGAATGAATTCATGCTAGGTAATGTAATTAAAAAAATACATGAAAAGCGTAAGTGCAGTAAAGAGATGAATTTAGATACAGATTTATTTTTCCCCAAGACTTTTTTTTTTTTTTTTTTTTTTGAGACGGAGTCTTGTTCTGTTGCCCAGGCTGAAGTACAGTGGCACCATTTCGGCTCACTGCAGCCTCTGCCTCCTGGGTTTGAGCGATTCTCCTGCCTCAGCCTCCCAAATAACTGAGATTACAGTCGCCTGTCACCATGCCCAGCTAATTTTTGTATTTTTAGTAGCAACAGGGTTTCATCATATTGGCCAGTCTGGTCTCAAACTCCTGGCCTCAGGTGATATGCCAGCCTCAGCCTCCCAAAGTGCTGGGATTACAGGTGTGAGCCACTGTGCCCGGGCTTCCCCAGGAAATTTGAGTCTTATATACACTTCTTTATGCTACTTCTGCACATTAGAAAAACAACAACAACAACAACATATTTTGTGAAATTACTCTGGAAATTATCAATGCCTGAAGAAACAGAATGAAGTGGTAAACTCTAAAGAATTGTAGGATACCCTCTCCTGGAAACAATTGAGTACAATTAATTAGCTATTTCTAAAGCAGTTAAAGGACATTGCTACTTCCTCACTGAGAGACAGACTGATGATATTTAACAACTGCTTCAGGCCCTGTGAATTTAAGATAAACTGGGAAGACTGAATTTTCACCGAATGCTTACAACGAAAACATGGGAACATCAGATCCTCTGGAGATTTCTGGAGTCCGTGTGGTTTCTGGGTGGGATGTGGAAGAGCAACTGACATAGCTCCATCAAGAGTCCTTGGCGGCCGGGCGCGGTGGCTCAAGCCTGTAATCCCAGCACTTTGGGAGGCCGAGACGGGCGGATCACGAGGTCAGGAGATCGAGACCATCCTGGCTAACACGGTGAAACCCCGTCTCTACTAAAAATACAAAAACTAGCCGGGCGAGGTGGCGGGCGCCTGTAGTCCCAGCTACTCCGGAGGCTGAGGCAGGAGAATGGCGTAAACCCGGGAGGCAGAGCTCGCAGTGAGCTGAGATCCGGCCACTGCACTCCAGTCCGGGCGACAGAGCGAGACTCCGCCTCCAAAAAAAAAAAAAGAGTCCTTGGCTTTCCTTCCAAAACATCAAGGGGTCATAAAAAAAGATACTGGATTTACTGCAGATACACAACGAACAACATAAACTCAATTTGCACAATATGAACATCTCAGAAGCTTTCTATTAATTTTCTACTACAGCTCTGCGGCCCTTTGTAGTCTCTAGCCCTGTGGCATGTCCACTCATTTAATGTAGAAACACTGCAGCAAGTTAGGATCTTACTTAATGTACCTCCATCTCAATATGTCCCATAAATATATTACCTGCCTTCCCTCAAAACTGCCTAACAAACAAAATAGCCAGATGTCCACAAGTAGCAAGATATTGAAAAATCAACATATGATTTACATTAGTTTTTTTCATTCATGCTCTAGTTTTAAAAACTATTCATTGAAATTTACATATAAAATTTACTTTGAAACAACTAAAATATAGATTATAGTAGATGTCACAGCAAAAATATAGAAAACCCCTAATTAAACAGGTAGTTATACATCCTTCAGCTCAAAAGAGAAAATGAAATTAATTCATTCTGTCTCATCCTTACTCCACCTCCCTGTTTGGTTATTACCCTCATGTATGGGGAACATACCTGCTTTTTTCACTCCTGTTAAAGCAAGTTTTCCTAATACCTGAAATGGAATAGTCTAATAGTTATGTACACAGATAAGGCCTATTAATAAAAAGGAAAAATAAAATCGTGTTCAGTAATAAAGCCCTAGAAAATTAAGGTCTCTAAAGTTAGACTATCACTATGTTTTGTACAACGTGTTATGAGTAATAATTTCAAAGAGGTATATAATGCAAATTTATGGTTGAGTTAGAATTCAGCTCTGAGATAAAAATTCACTTGTAAGGAAAACAAAAATGTCAAAAGTAAAATGTGTCAAAAATCTCTGGTAGCATAATATAAAGCTGACTAGTAGTAATATATCCGAAAATGTTTTATTTACATCTGCTGAATTTTTAAAACATCAATTAAGAAAGATCTCAATATAGAAAATAAAACTACTATACTCTATGGTCTGTTAGTTTTTAGAAGTATATTTACATTAGCTTTTAGAAATATATTTGTGTTTATGACTAATATATCTTAAGATAATATTTAGGAGGACAATCTTGTATATTATTTGAACTGCAAAACAGAAATATATGAGAAACATTTTACTATTTTGGAGAAAACAATGAAACTGTGTCTATTAAAATGAGTTAAACATGAGCATAATAAACACTGATACTTCAAACTTGTGGGTAAAATTTTCTGGAAATCCATTTTTGAATAAAAGAATTCAATTCATATCCCTCATGCTGTTGGATAAAGATTTTATGGATAAATTTTTCAAAACAGTTTACGAACCTCAACTAAAAACAAAGGTGTGCCAACAGATGTAGCCAGGGAGCATCTGTCACTCCCCACAGAGCGTATATTTAACCCGCTCCATGCAAGTTCCCTGCTAGACTCTCTATCCTCATCACATATTAGTCTCACAGCCACAAAACTGAAAGAGCATCATCCATTTAGAATTTACTAATAATCTTGGACGCCTATGAAAAGGGGCTTTTGTAATTAGGAAAAGTCAACCATGAAGTGAAAAAAAAAAAAAAAAAGCCCCTGGAAGTACAATTATCCTAACAAGTACTGGTTTCATATAGGTCAAAATAAAATAATTTTAGTTATTATACTACGAGATATAGTTCTGGAATATTCATGGAATAAGGAAACACAAGGGAGAGTTATAGTAACCATAATATTAAATCTTTATTGTTCAGCAATGGTCAAGTTTTTCCTCTGCCTTGAAGTTAAAAGAAAAGACCTAAGAATATTTTGGGTCCTCACTATGACACCGATCATGGATTCCATGTCTTGGGATGGGGCTTTAGGTGAGATAAAGAACTGAAACTACCTCCATGGGTAGCTGAATCTTCTATGTGATGAAATGGATCCCACACTAGAAGTTGTCTTAACTCAGTGATAGTATAATTACTCTGACTGTATGCACTCTACCTTTCAATACCCTCACCTGCATGCCAAATCTTCCAGTAAATAGTTTCCCTAATGTAATTCAAACACACAATGCCTTTTCCTCCCTCTCTGCTTTTGTTCCAGCTGTGGTGCCCACCCTGCATGAAATCCTTCATAGGAGTCTCTGTCCAAGCTCCAGGGCTACTATCGAATATAACATTTTCCCAGCTACACAGACACCCGTCTTCTTCACAATTCCTCTAGTACTTACTTGCGCTTCTGTCTTTTTAGTACATAATCATATATGGTCTTGGAATGTGTTTAAACTATTTCTCCTAATTATAATAATGTTTACTTAATATATGTTTTGTTTGTACCAAGTACTGTGCTAAACACATTTAACCTTTAAAGCAAGTCCATGTATCAGTCCCCTACAATTTTGATTTTATAGATGAAAAAAAAGAGATTTAAATTGCACACAAGGACACGATACTCCTAAGAACTAGAGCCTGTACTGACATCTAAAGCTCTCTCCAAAGATCTTGTTCTTTGTCACTGTGAAATAGGACCTCATGCAAATGCCTGTTCTCCTCAACCAGACTGTAAGCTGAGGTCAAAGACAGTGTTTTTTACTTCTTTCTACTTCCTTGGAATACCTCACACCACTCAGCCTAGGGTTAGGCAGGTATTAAGAGCTCTGAGGGAGGGAGACACAGAGAATATATCCAAAATACGTTTTACAGGGGTCCATAAGATGTTCTATTGGCTCTTTATTCTATCATGTATTTTTAAAAGTCCAGTCAACTAAAGGCAGAAGCCTCTAGAAATGAAATTCTTCAGAGGAAGTCAGTCTTTATCTGCAAACTGGATTACAGTCAAGGAGGCAAGCTGCTTTTCAAAGACACTAGTTGCTCTTCTAAAATGCACATTTTATTAATTGTACTCACGTCTCTTAAAATTTTGCTGTAAACAAAATGTTATTTTGTTTTTTAGTTCTTTAATAACTTGGCATGCTTTGTTTCCATTCAGTGGACTAATGTTTACAAAAGAGGCATATGAAAAGTACCTGTGTTTCTATACTAAGCACAGTATCAAAAACTGGGGCATACACCCACATCACTCTGCAGAAAAACTGCAACAGAGAAAGAGCAAAGCCCATAAAGGGGCTGCCACCTCCCCACATTCACAACTATGAAGCCCCACAAAGAATAGCAGAGGTACTGGGAGGGGAAAAGTCTTTTGAAAGAAATTTGGACAAAACTAACTTATCATGCTCATATATAATTAACATGACAGTCTTTCACTCGTTTCATGGTATTCTAGGGAAAGGAACACCACCAAGGAAAACACTCCTATCTACAAGTTCACTATTAAGTAATGCAAGCATTCCCATACACACAGGGTTGACTGAAATCTGCATCAGGATGTTGGTAACACTGGTAATTCAACCAAGCTTTAGCTATATGGCTGAAGAGTCAGCCAAGCCATTAATGGAATTGCATTCCTACCACGGGGAGTTGAAGGAGTCCATCACTCCTAATATTACACACTTCCCCAGCACTGACTCAGGTGATTAACTATCAGCTCTTCATCAAATCAGCACTCAATCACTTAGGAAGGCAATTCTCTTCATCTCAACTCCTGCTTTACACTCCCATAAAATGCAAAACTGCATATTGCACTATTGTCATATAATAATTTAAATGAAAAGGAAAAAATCAATAATGTGTTCCACAACATAATGTCTTACTGGCAACTTCAATGAATCCACCATTAATTTTGGTCCCTCACACATACTCTTTAAACACAAAACATAGCCATTCTAAAGATATTAAGGTGTTTTGGTCTGTCGTTTTAGGAGAATATAAATAGGACAAAATATAGGCTTCAAAATATCCATTTTGGATTTATACTTACACTGTTGGACCCTTCTGAGATGATAAATACACTAAACATTCTGAGGCATGGCTGTCCCGCCATGTATAAATAAACTTTACAGCAGCAATGCTAACAGAAAGAATTGCCAAATTGCCAATAATATGTATAATATAAGGGGTTAGAATGCAAGCTAAAGAGTGCAAGGTAAATTATAGCATTCTGTGAAAATAAGTGATGTAAAAGCAACAGCAATTTTAAATTATTAACAATGGTTCTGAAGCTAATTTAACTTTTCCATTGGTGTAAGCCACAAACAGAATCACACAGTATGTTTATCTTCAAACATCTTGAGGGTTCCTATGAGGTGGGTGAAAATGGGTAAGGGTGTCTCTTAAAGGCTATAATGCAGCTAATGCCATCTAAATGGTATATTTACAAGTCTGTGGAGTATAACCTCATTTCTCCAAAACTGTCTAACCATTATCCTACTTGAGAAGTTAACCCATGATGAACAAAAGTACATCTCTTCCACCCTTCTGCTCCTTATTTTCCCAAACCTCTCTATCTTGGTATTTTGCATGCTGAGCAAAACATTCCATAAATAATGCTGTGGTGCACAGGCATTAAAGTTTAGAGAGTTTCTGCCTTTGAAGTAGGTAGTGACAGGACCAAGGACACACGGGTTCAATTCCAAGCCAAATATGAGGCGGGTGGTTTGAAAATGACAATCCAAAGAGGCCTAGGGGAAAAGAACACAAGCTTACACTGCCACCTCCCTTCCTCTCCCCTCCCCTTTTTCTCTCTTGTTCCTTTCCTCTCTTCTCCTCTTTCGTTGTGGTTTCTCACGGAGACAATCAAAGCAGGGAAAGCTGGATTTTAAATTGGTGAGACACACACTGGGAATATGTAATTCCCAGAAGAAGAAAAGAAACTGCTGAAGAGGGGTATGGGGGCTGTTGGCAACATGTCCAAGTGACAACCCTCCCCACCCCCACCCTAATACAGCACAAATCCATAGATTCTTCCTCGATCCTCTTCTCCCTCCAGTTGCCAGTACTCTACCCAACTTGACCCTTCACCCTAAAAATTTAGGAATCTGCAGGGCATCCGCTGTTTAAGAGTGTGTCTCTCAGTATATGTACCCAATTTTCTGGAACCCCTGAATCCGGACAGTTGTAGCAGGGAGGGATGTTCCCACCCTCCCACCGGGGAAGAGGTAAGAAAGGGGGAAAAAGAGATGGAGACAAGAGGAAGGGGATGCAGAGCTGTGCTCTAGCGCGAGTGGCTGCAAGGAAGACGGGGAAGAAAGAAAGGGTGGGAAGGAAGTGGGGCTGGGAGAGAGGAAGAAAGGGATGAAAGAAAGGCTGGAAGGGAGAAAGGAGGGGAGAGGAGAGAGGGATGTTGGGAAGGATGAGGGAGGGAGGGTTGGGGAGCCGGGAGGGGGGAGGATGGAGAGGATGGGAGGGAGGTAGGGAGGGAGGGAGGCAGGCAGGGATGGAGGATGCTCTGCCCGGGACTCACCTCTGTGGGTCGGTGGGAGTTTCTCGCCTCCTCCTCTTTCTCGCCCGTTCCCAGCAGCTGGAGTGGTAATTACAGAAGGGACTGGAGAGGCGGCGGCAGGGACAAGGGCAGCAGCTGCTGCAGCCGCCTCTGGCCGAGGTGCGGTGCCGCCTGCTCTGCCCGCCCGCCCGGGTCTCCGCCTCACTCGGGGCTGGAAGC
>NW_012112919.1:425795-445032 GCF_000951035.1 Colobus angolensis palliatus | reverse complement strand
CAACGCCGTAGGGCGCAAGTGCAGTGTCCATGACAACCGCGTTACCTTGCGGGCGGGGACCTGGAGCTGAATCGCCGGAGCCGCGAGGCCGGGGGAGAGGGACCGGGTGCGGGAGCGGGCAGGATAGGGGCAGGGGGGATAGGGGTGTCGCAGAGTAGGAAAGGAGGGCCAGCCCAGCAGGGGTCCGACACGTGGCAGGAGGAGGGCAGGGCCAGAGTGCCGCAAAGGTAGTGACTGCCGCGGAAGGGAGGTTTGTTGGGATCTGGAGTCCCGAGGGGAGAGGGAGGGAGATTTGGACTTTGAAAGAACCTAGAAGAGGATGGAATTGTTAAAACAAATGGAATATTTGCTCATTTAACAAGCCTTTGTTGAATATTTTCTCCCTGGAAGGCATTGTGATTCTTTTCTTGATTCAATGGATATTTCTGAGCCCCTAGTTTGTACCAGACACTGTACTTACGCATTTTGAGATACCCAAAAATGTTCGTCCTCTCAGAGGTTATACTCTAGTTGGGGAACTTACATAGCTGAGGCAGGGAGTGTTTGCGCCGCCAGCCATCCGCAGCTAGGACTTGATGTTGCTGGAATGTAACTGTTAACAGAGGTGCTAACAGTGAAAAAGGTACACAGCTACATCAAATGAGAAACATAAGTTACAGTCATCTTTGTTCTGCCACTGTGCCAAATGACAATTTTGTTTTGTTTTAAATCAAGAGAGAAAAACAAAGAAAATCTATGGAAGTTTTGTATGACACAACAGAGGCTATGTTCACAACACGCTAACTGGTATCCTGGATCACTAGCATCAGTGCGTGTGTTCATGCCGACATTTGGATGGCTTTATGGCACTTAGTGCACGCATTTTTTAAATTCTCCTTCATCAATGGCTAAGCCATTGATATTTTTCCATCCCCCCTTTTGTTCCCAAGTTCGCGTCTGCAATTGTTTGAAAATTACATGAAACCTTAGTATTTTTAATTCTCTCCAGGGAATGACTGGAGAGGGATACCTCTGTCCATGCCTCTATTTTTCTCTTCCAATATCTTTTTGGCTTTCGTTTTTCTTGTCCCCACCACTTTACCAGTTTAAAAATTTCTGAGAAAAAGTGAACAGGAGTCACCGGATATTGGCTTAAGAAGAACCTTAGCACGCAGTCATGTTTCAGGACCACGGACAGTAACACCGCGTGCTCTTACCACCAAGCGTTTTTCTTAGACTGCCTATAGAAACAGGAGAAACACGCTAAAGAAGGCACACGTTGTGCTTCATGAAGTAAGTGCCGAGCGCCAAATGATTTGTGCCAAAACAGTGGAGAATGAAAAGTGCATACTATGGACTGGAGTATGTAGGGAGGAGGTAGGCCTTCAGCTGAAGTTTGAAGAATGAATAAGGCTTAGAAGAGGCATCACTAGTCCCTGATTTGGTAAGATATGGATAGGTTAGCCAGCGAGGTGCTTAAACAAAAAGAGATACTGCATACAGTATCATTCCGGAGGCAGAAGACACCTATGAATTTGAATGGTCCAAGCATCTGCAAAGAGTAAAGTTGTCCTAGTCAAAATGAGGTAGAGCATGCACGCAAGAATTGACTTTTTTTTTTTTTTAATGATTATTGTGATTTTTTTCATACTCTGGTCTGGCCTGACGGAATAAACTAAAAACTACAGGCCAAAGAGTGACCAGAAAAATTCATCTCTTTAAGTTCCGAGGATTCAGGTATAGTTTTTTGTATTGTTGTAATTAGGCTTGCATTTATAATTTTTTGTTTTAATTGCAATTAAATAATGTAGACCAAAAAAGAAAAAAAATGTAAACCAAATGCTGTCTTGTCAAAATGGGATTTGCCTTGTTTGTTGTTTCGCAGTGACTTTCAAAACTGTAAAATATTATTGAGAGACATTTAAAAGTCTTTTGTAAAATATTTGTAAGGTTTTAGTCCATCCAATTGCTTTAAATTAGAGTTAATAAAAAAAAACAGCATAAAAGCCATCTTTGATTTCTCAGACCCTTGGTCTCCCTCAGTTCTTCAAAATACATCAAATTGTGGTCTGTCAATCAGATAGTGATAAGAAATTACTCAGGCAATGCATTTCAGTCACCAACAGGCAAATGGCAGCTGAGATTTTTGTTCCCTGCTGCCAAGGAATTTACTAACATTCTTTTATGTTTTAATAAAGGGGAACCCTCAACCCTGTCTACCCTATGGAAAATCCAAAATGAATATTATTATAGCCGTATTTATTTCCCTCTGATCATAGTCTAAATATGCTTTATAAATAATGGTTATTATTGGATGCTAAAATGCTATCATTTTGTTTGTCCCCATTCTAAACTAAGGGGATTTTTTTAAATGCTTATTTCTTTTGTTTTCATTCTGCTTGTGACTCTGTTTTTGATTTTCTTGATTTAAGTGTTGTCCTTCATTTCAGTGACATAAACACATACAGCCCTCAGAAAAACAAGAAATTTTCTTCTTTCCCTCACTCATATTAAAAATTTATGCAAACATAAATAACAAACAAAAAGAGCATGGTTAAAGGTATGGCATTGTGTTCAAATGGAGAAAATGCTATATGTAATTATAATACAATTTAAAGTGCAATCAAATGACATCTAGATTTTTAGGATACTCCAAACCAATACAGGTATCTTAAGGAAAATTATCTGTAGTGCTTATACATTTAAATATCAGGTCTTACACACTAGGACCCTAATTCAGTCTGTCAGCTCCAGAAATTTCACTATCAAGCCCTCCTGAGCAATTTCATTGTTTTAGTGGACTTTATTTTTTTAGATCAGTTTTAGGTTCACAGAAAAACTGAGTGAGAAGTACAGAGAGTTTTCATATACCTCCAGCCCCCACAAGGGCATGACCTCCCTGTGATCAACCCCTGGACCACAGTAGCATGTTTGTAACAACTGATGAACCTATATTGACACATCATTATCACCAAACTCCATAGTTTACATCAGAGTTCACTCTTGGTTTCATACATTTTGGAGGTTTTGAAAGAAGTATAATGACATGTATCCACCACTATGGTATCATACTAGTTTTACTCACTAAAAATACTCTGTGTGCTGTCTATTCTACTCTTTCTTGCTCCTAACCCCTGGAAACCATTGGTATTTTTCCTGTCTCCATGGTTTTGCCTTCTCCAGAATGTCATATAGTTGGAGTTGTACAATATGTAGCCTTTTCAGATTGGCTTCTTTCACTTAGTAATATGCATGTAAGATTCCACCATGTATTTTCATGGCTTGACAGCTCTATTTTTAGCACTGAATAATATTCAGTTGTCTCTATATACCACAATGTATCCACTCACCTACTCATTTTCATTTGTTCAAACATATTTATCATTTGTATCCCTAGGTAATTGTTTATATATATACTGTAATGGTGAATATATGTATATGTTTTCAAGTAAACAGAATGAGCGTTTTAGGATCCATGTATGTAATTGTGTTTTATTTTGCTTGTTGAAACATTTTAACTGTAATCTTATATAGATAGAATGTACCATATTCTAGTTTGTGACATTGGACACGTTTTTTAATGTCTATGATACTCAGTTTGCCAATCTGCAAAATGGAGGAAATTTTTATCTATCTTTATGACTTTCTTGTGAGAACTTAATGAAATAATACCTGACATGTTTTAGCACACTGTTGTCCATAAATAGAGCTGTATACTTGCTTGAATTAATGCTTCTAATATCAATGAGTAAATTAATCAAGCATTAAAATAATATTATTCCCTTTGACTAATTTGAATCTGTTTCTATCATCTTTTAATTCCAATTAATATTTTTCTTTAAAAAAGAAATAATAAGCTTTAATATGTCTTCTCATAGTAATTGTGTCACTCTCATCTTCAGGTTCCCTAATAGATTCACTTCCCCTTTAGGAGAAAGCTGAGGCTGCTGTCTGTTTAACACATTTTGAAATTGTGTCATTTTACTCTCAATTGTCACCCTGGAGCATGTTTTTCGTGTATCTGCTCTATGGAAGAATAGTTTCAGTCTTAATTCTTTCAATAGCAAATGACTGAAGTCCAATTTAAGTTTTGAGCAAAAGGGAAATTTTGGCTCACATAACTGAGAAGTCTAAGGTGTGTGTATATGAGGCTAAGCTAGTCCAGGGGGTCATCAAAAATATTATTCATGGCAAAGGATATGATTACACTTGCTGGAGGCTTTTGTTCACATTTGTGTCACAGATTACTGTGACCAGAGGAATAGCACATTCTGGTTCATATGTTTACCCCTGTGACCTCATGCAGGAAGAGGACAAATTCCTGGAAAGATGTTGAGGAAGGACATGGAAAAGTAAGCATACTGCACAAACAAAAATTACAGCTGCTCAGTCCATTCATCACTGTGGAGTTATTTGAAAAGTGATTTCCACAATAAAATTGTATTGGCAAGTGCTGAGTGAAAATCATTTAAAGGTTTTTCTTTAGTGAATACATAGAAAACAATAATGTGCATGAAGTTCATTTAAGAGAAATATGTTTAGCATTTCCCACACTTATATGAACAAGGAACCCTGTCTCACAAAATATCTCTTATGGCTAGAATCGAAGGAGGGTGCTTTGGGAACAGCTGACCTTAGTTTTCACCTTACTCTGCTGTTCTTTGACTCACAGCTTATTAATAAGCTTATTTCTATTCTTCCTTGATTTAAAAAAATGTCTGATCCTCTTCTTAATCTGTTTTCTGCTTCGATAACAAACTCTCTGAGACTGGGTTATTTATAAAGAAAAGAAATTTATTTGGCTCATGGTTCTGTAAGATGGGAAGTCCAAGATTGAAGGGTCACAGATGGTTAGAGCCTTCTCGCTGCATTATCTTACAGTGAAAGGGCAAGAGACAGCAACTGAGAGAACAAGAGAGGAAGGGGGCTGAATTCTCATTTTTTTCAGGAACCCACTCCTTGATAATGAATCCACTCGCCACACCCTCAGTAATGGCATTAATCCATTATTAAAAGTTCCCCTTCTCAACACTGTTGCATTGTGGATTAAGTTTGCAACACATGAACATCGAGGGACATGTTCAAACCACAGTATCCTCACTGCCACTTTTATTCTTATCAGTGAATATATAATTTTAGAACTCAAAGGGACTTTTATGATGGTTTCTTCCTATCCAGCCTCCTTATTTTTCAGATGGCAAAACTGAGACTCAATGTGTTTTTCTTTCCCATAATCACGAAACTAGTCAATTGCTGAATTAACCATATGGAGTAGGTTATGCTGAGGTAAGAAATAACACCCAGATTTCAGAGGGTTATATGATAGCTCTGTTTGTACAAGATTTCCTTTCTGAGACCCGAGCTAACTGAATAGCCACTATCTGGAATCTACTTCATGACTATTTTACAGGGAAAGAAATAAATTAATTGATCTGGCCCTGGAGTGACTTGCATATTAGGAAAAAGCTAGTCACATAACTCCTGTGACCACAAGATACTTCGAAGTACAAAACCACCATGTGCCTAGCAATCAAAATACTTCCTAAACAGTCCTGAATACCATAATGAAAATGAGTTGGGACAGAATCTCCTGATTTCCAGAATACAGAGGTATTTCCTCTACCACTTTGAATTACCAAATATGATTTGGTAATATATAATAATGGTACATATTACTTACAGAATAGTTACTGGTGATATTAAGGGGTTTCTATACATTAACTTTTCCAAAGATTACCAATATCATCCACATTTTTAAGATGAAAACACTGCGTTTCAAATTCCTCATCTTAAAAATGTTGATGTGAAAAGTACCACTAATTTTAAGGCTCTGAGTATAATTATTGCACCAGGTCATAGAGTTGGCAGGTGGTACAGCTGGGTTTATAGCCTACGCAGTCTGACTCCACAGTCCACACTGCTCTTCCCAGCACTCTGATACCTCCCTGCTGATGGAAGAGAAACAATTCCTTTCTATGAGTCAACTTAACTCAGCTTGGACGTGGTTGAAGAAATTCCTTTTTTTTTTTTAAACTTGTAACACATGTACCAATATACTTTGCAAAAGCCCTTTAGGGAGTTGGAAAAAAAAATATATTCCATCAAACAATGTTTTAAGCCACCTAACTCTACATAGGTAATTTCAAAGACATAGAAATGTCCTTATTTACATACAAATGCACACATGCACACACACACACATTTTCCTGTAGTATTTTATTTGAAAAAAGTGTTTGGCTGATTAAAAAATATAAATGCCATTGAACTAGTAGATCTCCAATTCTACAAACACAATTGTTCCAGTGCCTATTTACATTGTGTTTACATTATGTATTATCATGACATTCTTACTAAAGGCTCAAACCCAATCTTGTTAAACCCAACCTTATTCAAAAGCTCTGGCACATTGATTCATTCCTCCATTAAAGACAATTTTGACACTTGCATATTGGGTGACAGTCACAATTCTCAATGTTGATTACTTAGATTAAAGACACAGTTTGTACAATTAACAATCTCATACTTTAATGAGGCAAACTGACAACTCGAGATAAATGCAATATAATGTAATGAGAGCTCACAGAGCACATTATTTATGGATTATCAAATGTCTATTCCCATCTATTCCCACTCTTTAACAACCGTACACCTTTCCATAATGCAGCCCACATGCTTTAGCCTGAGGTTAATCTCACCTCTGGCTCCAGGAGCAGACCTTGTCTAAGTGGACTTCCACAGGCAATGGTTGAGAAATTCAGGCCTTAGTTCAGTGCCATATTTCATTCTATGGTCACAGATATTGATATAGATATTGACATATTATGGAGCTTGGGAGCATGGAACAAGGACAAGTTTTTAATGGATGCTGAAAAATAACTAACTTCTAAAGAGAGCTAATAGAAGAAATGTCCACTTTTCTTTCAATCTGAATTGCATATGAGTGTAGAGCAAGGAAATAAATCAGTCGTTCTATGATTGTGTCAGTCCAAGCCCCGGTAGAAAAAGGTAAACAGCAGCAGACAGTTCAAGCACATATAATTTAATATAAGGAATTGCTTATGCAGGTGTTAGAGAAAAGTTGGGAGAGTGAAGGAGAAAAAAATGAAGTAAACCAACGATTAGCAACTTTAGAAAACATCTACTGCTGCTAGGGTATGAACAATAAGAGAAGAGATGTCTTACCAGTGCCAAGGCTGTGCTGCTGGGAGTGTCATCAAGGAGAGCCCATCTGAGTCAGAGCTGAAACAACGGAGAGGGTGTACTATTGCGGAAACCATGGTCCTTGAAGGACTGTATCTAAATCCAGAGGTGCTGCCAGAAAGAGAAAGAAAGATGTCACACTACAATAATGTCTCCTCTCTTCCTGCCTTCCTGTCTTCTCCCAGTGTCTCCTATGGATATAACTTAAGAAACCAGCTGGAAACAGAGCCTAGAAAATTTAATATCCAGCTTCCCCAATCATAGAATTATGAACAAAATTAAGAATGGTGGGAAAAGAGGCAAAGTAGTCAAATAATCAACACTTTCAACTCTTTGGCAACTCAGCCTCCATATACACCTTTTTAACTGTACTTAAATTTTAATACAACTAAAAAGACAATAACATGATGTTTCTCCTTATCGAGATACATCTACTCTTTACATAATGAAAGATACTGTCACATTCTCCCCAAAAGTGGAATATGCAGAATCTTATGACTTATATGCCATCCAAAGTCACAAGTCCATCCAGATACTCTGTCATTACAGATTAAATTGTAGGTCGGATGTGGTGGCTCATGCATGTAATACCAGAACTTTGGGAGGCCAAGGCGGGCAGACCACCTGAGGTCAGGAGTTCGAGACCAGCCTGGCCAATATGGTGAAAGCCATTTCTATTAAAAATACAAAAATTAACCGTGTGTGATAGCATACACCTGTAGTCCCAGCTATTTGGGAAGCTGAGGCAGAAGAATTGTTTGAACCTGTAAGGCAGAAGTTGCAGTGAGCTGAGATCATACCACTGCACTCCAGCCTGGGTGACAGAGCAAAATTCGGTCCAAAAAAAAAAAAGATTAAATTGTAAATTTAACCACTATCTTTACTCCTTATATTAAAAGAGATAAAGGGAAAAAAATAGTTCACATATTCACATATATAGTGGTATGCTTTAGTACTCACATTAGAATAACTTTCTTTATCTACCACCCATTCCATGATACTTTGCCCCCAGCCACAATCTCAGTTAATATTGTCCTTACTTGATGGAAATGAGCCAAATCTTGATTGCTGAAGGTCTGAGTCCTTACTGGAGTAGCCCCTTTGGGTTGTCTAAGCTTCTAACAATTCTTCCCATTGAATATTAGAGCACTTCAGGAAACCTCCTTCATTCTGGATATAATTCTCTCTGTCTCCACTATAGAGCAACAACTTAAACTTCTCCTTGGTAATCAGGATCAATAATCGAAAAATCATGGTAATTCCTTATTTTTCTGTTGGTTCAGTAAAATAAGGACCCCAAAATGGCCATGTAGCAGATCAACTTCCATGTCAATGAAAGAATTATATCCAACATTCGAAACATTTTTTATTATGAAGAGAAGCCCTCACAACAAACACAGCCCGCAATTGTGGGCACTGGGGGAAAATAGCTGTTCACTTCTCTTCCTATTTAATGTATTAGGGTAAAACAGTGTCATATATGATGTCTAGTAAAAGCTGATACTACATGGTGTATGGAAACACATTTGTAAATTATTGTCTCTCAGCTGGCACTGTATCTAATACGTCATTAGGGCATTTTATGTTTCTGTTAAGGCAGCTGCTTCTAAGCCAATAAGTATATAGTGAGATCAGTGAATTGTATGACACCATTGCTGCACTTCCTTTACTTTGTAATAAGTTCTTTGGTTAGAAGCAATACAGTACAAAATGTCTTGATGGTGAATATGACACGCCAAAGGCCTTTTAATGGTAGTTTCTGGTACCAGCTGAGAGACAATAATCTACATTTTAAGTGTTTCCAAAAACCATGTAGTATCAGCTCTTACTAGATATCATATATGATATTGTTTTACCCTAATACAGTAAATAGGAAGAGAAATTAACAACTATTTTTCCCTGTGCCCGCAACTATGAGCCCTGTTCTTTGTGAGGGCTTATTTTCATAATAAAAAAACAGTGGTGGTGGAAGAGACATTGGAAGTAGAAAAAGCAGATGACGTATCCAAAATAAATGGCAGAGCAATCACTCTGATACCAGGTGGTTGCCTGGTCTCCCCAAGGAATAGTGCCATATCAGGATATGAGCTGGACCTCTGCTGTTAAACCTGTGCATGCCCACAGCAAGGGTGGTAGTCAAATAGCTTTGGTAAGAGAAGGTCTGTATTGTTGAGCCCTTGCAGAATCTCTATGCCTGCCACTGTGGCCACTTTATACATAAGCCCATTGATCAAGCCCTAAAGAGTCTAGGAAACTGCAATCTAGATGACATCAACAGACCAGGTCATCATGTACACATTTTCTGTGGTAGTTAAGCATTTTCACTAAGCTTCTGTTATTTAGGAATTTCATAATTTCCACTAAAACTAGGCAGTCTGTTTCAAACTTGGCGTTTTCCAATATCATCTCCAGTCAACAAAAGACAGCCACCACAAAACTCATCTCCTTTAATTTTCTTATGGATAATTGTCAAATTATATAAAAGAATAGAAACAGCATAATTATTCCACTATTACCCCAGCTTCAATGATTATCAGTTCATAAGCCATCTTCTTCCACCTTTATTCATATTCACCACCCCAGCACAGTTTTGAGGATTCTAATACTTCTCTCACTCATGAATTTCTCAATATCTGAATGAAGAGAGTGTTATGTGTGACAGGGGATGACCAAGTCACAAATAACAAATGCAGTCTGTTATTTGACTCTCAAAGCTTTAGAATTTTTCTTCACTTTTATGCCAAGAAGTTGTACATGCTCAACATTATTAAATATAAGCCACATTAAAGTCTGATGTTGTATCCACAGTTGAGCCATTCCTAGCTACTCAAGATAACACATGGCAAATAGAATCTCTGTAAATCTTTCTTTGTTCCAAAATCTTTAGAATCTTTCCCACATATATTCTCCAAATTTAAGCTAAAGTGAATAAAACTAATAATATTCTTAGTATAACTTTTTGTATTTAAGTCACATTTCCCTGGGTAAGATTGTATTCTTGTCCCCCAGGTGTTTGCTAAAATCAGACTCAAACTGTAGCTTTGAAGGCAATGGAGCATGGTGGGGATAAGTCTTATGAACAGGCATCCACTTGAAAGTAACTTCCTTAGAGGAGGTAATTGCAGGGCCTTGAAATAAAAAAAATTTTAAAAAAGACTAATATCCTTAAATATGGGAGACTATTTCTGCTAGCAATAGAAAGTTCAATGAGATTTGAGGGTTCAAGGTCATCAGATCCACCTATGTCTACCCAAATATCCCTATTTCAAACCCCAGAGTTCCATTCTTTCCCAATGAATACTCTAAAATGTACACAAGATCATGTGCTTTTAGTTTCACATAAGATACATGATGAGGCAGTAAATTTAACTTACACTGTAATTCTGGAATTTTCACTTTTAGGTTTGGTATGGGATTTGTGATCTTCCCTGAAACTACAATAAATGAGCGAATATTTTAAGACCACAGTGAAATTTCCCTGGTTCCCTGACCTACCCTGAACTAAGACTTAAAGCATCAGGCTTGTAATTTTGTTTCTATAAGCAATCCAGTGCAGTATTAGAAAAAAAAAATCTTTCCCCATAGTCTTTAGTAGTCGTCATCACTACTATGGCAGTTTAATTCATTGATCACTTTTTTACAGAGCCTTGCCTTAAGAAGGCCTTTCATCTAAAGCAACGACAGATAAGCTGAATGCAGTGGCTCACTCCTAGAGACCCAGCTACTCAGGAGGCAGAGGTGGGCCAGAAGTTTAAGACCAGCTAGGAGGCCAGGAGTTTAAGACCAGCTAGACTGAGTGATAGGGCAAGACTCCTTATCTAACAAATAAATAAATAAACAGGAAAATAAATTTTGAATAAAGCCACAATAGCTAATTTGGTAAATGTGATGTCGTGGCATGTCATGGATTAGCAGTAACCCATTTTCCACTGGTAATAAGGTCATCTTTATATTCAAACTGTACAAGCTACCTAACCCAAGAATCACGTCATTGAATTAACAAAGCAAAAACAAAAACAAATGAGAGCACCTTACTGTTTTAAAACAATAGACTGTAATTTAGAGGTCTAATTCAGGAGCATTGCTACATTGCATTGAGTCTGAGAGAAGTAAAATAAAAAAGTACACCAGAGATTAGTAATTGCTGAAAGTGGCTACTTTATCAAATTCTTGGAAAACAAAAGTGACAAGATGGTGTAATCAGAGCCCGGAAGAACACTCAGTGCTTCCCTGCTAGAGTGGCTAGTTTAGACAGTGCTGAAACCATGACAAAGGAGGCCTGTAGCTTGTCCTAGAACCATGCAAGAGGTACCACTGAAGCTGAAGTTGGATTGCTGTTGGGTGGAAAGGATGTAGTCACTCAAGAATGCTGCCAGAAGAAGAGCAAGAGAAAAGAATAATAGCTTATCCCTTGAGACATTCTCATCCCTCCACTAGTATCTTCTCTTGGAAGGATGTGAGTAGAGGTCTGCTGTCAAGAAAGGCTAAGGAATGCATTTTGCAGACCCCTGTTCTCAGTATTTCAGAGCAGAGAAGGGTGGGGTGAGAGACAGTAGACAAATACACACTGTAGCCAATATGATTTAGAAAAATCTTTCAATTGTTTCTGTGTATTTCAGTTATTCTGCGTAATTTCAATTATTCTGAGCCATTTCCCTCTGGATAAGAAGGATTCCATTTGATTCCCAGGTGAATATAAACATTTGACTCAAGTTTATTAAGCATCCACTATATAATTACTGTTTGTATCCTATAGAAATGGTGGTAAACAAGAATAATGTCTATATTCTAGAAATGGAGGCAGATAATAGGTAGACAGCAAAAAAAATATGTAATATAAGTTTAGATGTTGAGAAAAGCTATGAAGTGAAGTAAAATATGATAAAGGTATAGAAGGCACAGAAATTAGTGGAATTTTTCAATAGGGGCTTTGATGAATTTCTTTCTGAAAGGTCATGAATGAGCACAGATCTGAAAGAGTATGTGAGTGTGATGGTGAATTTTATGTGTCAACATGAAAGATATTTTTGGATGAGATTGACATTTAAATCCATGACCTTTGAGTAAACAAGAATGGCCTCCATAATGTGGGTGGTCCTCATCCAATCAGCTGAAAGCCTGAATAGAACAAAAAGGGAAGTCTCCAACAGATGGCATTCAGAATTTTTCTATACCATCGGCTGTCCTGGGTCTCCAGGCTGCTGGCCAATATTGCAGATTTTAGACTTGCCAGCCTCCATAATCACGAGTCAATTACTTACAATAAATCTTTTTCTATATATACACACACATATTGGTTCTGTTTCTCTGGAGAACTCTGATAATACAGTAAGTGGTGCCTGCAAGGCTCCATGTAGGAGCATTCTGGGCCTATGCAGTAGCAAATGTCAAGGTCCTAAGAAAGGAACAAGCTTGTCACAATGAAGAAACATCAAAATGGGATACTATAGCCAGTGTGGAGTGAGTGAGAGAACAGCAGCACGAGATACGACTAGAGAGCTTTAGAGGGGTCCTATTACATAGGTGTCTCAAGAACTCTAGAGGGAGAGCTCTAGAGGGGTCCTAACAGACAGTGTCTGTGGCTATGGGAAGGATTAAGGATTTTATTCTTATTGTGATGAGAAGTCAGTAGAGTGTTTTGATCAGGGAAGAACCTAATCTAATTTTAATTTTCAACAGATCGCTGTGACTGCTATATGGAGAAATGACGTAGGGGACACATTCAGATGTACAGAGACAAGGTAACAGGGAATTGCATCAGTCTAGGAAGGATATCATGGTGACTTTGTGAAGCCCACCCTAGCTCTGACTTCAGTTTATGTGATTCAGTTTTTTTCATATTGTTTAAGATACCCTGACCTGGTTTTCTGTTACTTGCAGCTATTGTGCTCTGAGTGGGTGCAAAATGTGATAGCAAGTGTATGGTGCTGAATCAAGGTAAAAGAGGTCAGTGAAAAGGATACCTTCCTCTTAAACTAGGAAGCTAATGGTCTTTGTTATGCAGTTATAAAAAACTAATTTATAACAACACTTCTTCTGCCTTAGGAAATGATTATATACTCACAGAGGGTGGAACACAAAGGTGATTGGAAAGAATCAGGATGTCAGATTGTGTTGGATTAGTCTTCCAGCCTTCACTGAGGTCTACAGTGTAGATACTGGATTAGCTTAAATTGAACGTTCTGCAAGTAAGAGAAGGAATGAAAGAAAATATCATTCTTTTCTGCCTCTGGTCGGAAAAGCAAATTATTTCAAATACACTAATGTGGAGTTTGATAGGGAAAGGAATGCCAAGTCTTATCCCCAAGGTGAAGTTTTTGTTAACAATTCAGGATAATAGGAGTCATGGAAGGTTGACAAGATTAGTATACAATGTGAGCCTACTCTTCAGACCTCTTTCAAGCAAATTCTGCTAAACATTCCCAACTGAGGAAATAGTTAGCCATGCCATTCAGAATATGCAGATAAAATTTAATCTGGGGGTAATTATGAAAGTTATGGTATCCTTGTACCTAAAGGTTTTTTTTTTTTTTATTGCTCTGAGGCAACCATCAAGATAAAGGTGCCAATCAAGGTCCAAGGGAATGGACAGCCAACAGAAGCTTGTTGTGAGAAAATGAAATGATCAGAATCAGACTCTGACCAGATAAACTACTGTGGAGACCATACTTGCTAATTTTTGCATGCAAAAGATCAAAGCCTACTAACTTTTTAAGGGAGCTGTGCTGCCAAAGATATTCCAGGCCTGGCTCAAAACAGTCTTTAATTGCTTAAACACAGGCCATCTTCAGGCCCTCAGATTTGCACCTAGTGGGACTGGACTACAAATGCCACACCATCTCTAGAAAGGACACTCTCTTCCATGTCCATTTTCAATGTGGTCGTGAAAGGAAATGGACAGAGACCCATCCTACCAGTGGAACTAAGTACTGCCAATTTAGCTAACGAAGGATCTCATTTCTCTTTCAGGTCATGAGATACTTGATATTTCTGTCCAAGAGGATGTGGTATCTACATATAGGAGGAAAGACATGTATGTACATGTGGTGGCTGAACCATTTGATTGTGGTGAATATTGCTGAATACTTACTATTTATCAGTCTTCCTTTTCCTCTTCCTAACAGCATGTCTGTGTTCATTCATGTGTCTAAGGAAACTAAAAAACAACAAAAATAGAACTGTGGCCACTGAATCAATGTGCCCCACCCTGTACTTTTATATAAGGCAATACAGTTCTTTATTTTTTAAACAAATTTGAAGCGGGTTTTCTGTTATGTGTATTCAAATTCACTTTGAAAATGATATATAAGGTTAATAATTGCATGATATACAAATGCAGATATGAGCATAATTCCTAAAAGAGACATTGCTGAGCTGAAACAAAAGGAAAGTAGTAATTTGCAAAGACAAAAGATAGAGATGATATGCAGTTTAAGTAGTATTTGGACTACCTTAGTACCATTATTTAGTGTGGGGTGTTCTAGTGGAAGATACCCTAACTCTACTTCAGTAAGAGAAGAATCAGTGGACATGGGTGTGCTAGGTTAACTGTAAGACATTAAAGGGAATGAGTTAACAAGACACTGAGAAATGGTTAACATTATCTGATGTAACATTATGCTATACAGAGCAGAGAACTGGAAGGGATAGAGAAATAATAGCTATTTGGTGACTTTAGATAACAGGAGATGCAGAAGATGACAGCAGCAGGAACAAATACTACGAACAAGATGGGTCAATGTCATCGGCAACTAATACAATAATATGAATAGCCAAGAGTTGAGAATACAAAATCAAAAGCCTAGAAGTAACTGAATCAATAAGCCAGAAATGTGTAAGATGATGGCAACCAGCAACTGACACCCAGGCCCGGGTTGGGGAAACAGAGAGATGTTGTGAGCTGTGCTGAAAGGGAGAGTATGGGCCCCATTTAAAGAGCCTGATGCTCCTTAGCTCCTGCAGGCCCCTTTCATGCAGGACTGTGGGATGGCATTGCCGGAGCTTCCAATTATGGTACATGCTGGATCCAGATTTTTATGAGAAAACTCCTTATTTTAAAATGTTGAAAACTAATTCAAATTTAAAACACTGTGCCGGCCAAAAAGCAACAACAAAAAAGTATCTGTATGCTGTGTTAGGTCCCAAAGCCACCAGTTTTCTATACCTGGCCTAGGGGAATTTTTTAGGAACAAATATTTCTCAAAGTAAAAAAACCATTTTCTGAAGTTCAGCAATTCCTACAGTTTTACTTCTTTCTTCTTTTGTTGCTGTTAAACTCCAGTAAAGTTTAATTTTTTTTTAAAGTCATGTAGATCTTGAACCATTTTAATATAATTATATCTCCTTCTTTGTATAGGTAGTTCAAAGGGTAGTTATAGATAAATAAATACACGTATAAAATTATATATATGTACATATGCGGTAGGGCTAAACAAGAAAAAGAAAGAAAATACAAGTATTCAAAATTAAGAATGAGAATGGAGTTGATATCAACAGATGCAAAGGTAAATATGAATACACTAATAAATCCCACAAAATGGATGATAATCTGCAAAAAAAAAAAAAAAATTAGCTCATTCAAAAATAGAAATAGAACATAGTTATATGCCAGTGAGTGAAAAATTTGTCAAAGAATACACCATTGAAAGTATTTTGTCTGGCCCGGCGCGGTGGCTCAAGCCTGTAATCCCAGCACTTTGGGAGGCCGAGACGGGTGGATCACGAGGTCAGGATATCGAGACCATCCTGGCTAACCCGGTGAAACCCGGTCTCTACTACAAAAAACTAGCCGGGCGAGGTGGCGGGCGCCTGTAGTCCCAACTCGGGAGGCTGAGGCAGGAGAATGGCGTAAACCCGGGAGGCGGAGCTTGCAGTGAGCTGAGATCCGGCCCCGCACTCCAGCCTGGGTGATAGAGCGAGACTCCGTCTCAAAAAAAAAAAGAAAAAGAAAGTATTTTGTCTGTATTGAGTTTATACTTTCCAGTTGTCAACTTTACAATTTTGAGGAAAACAATTACACTTGTAAAGTATCCATTCTCTGAAGATCCATTGTGTTTAAGATACAAACTACATTTTAGTTGCATGTAGAATATTTTCAGACTTTTTTACATTGACAAAAACTGATTTAAAAAGTTAGAATATTCATATTAACAAAAAGATGACAAGTCTAAAAAGAAAAAAATTCTAAAGCTTATAAACAGAAACACTTGCTAAATTTTTTTGGTAGCCTCAAACTTTGGATAACAGAAAATACTTTTCAGAGTATTACTTGTTTAGAATCATTTTTTCCATTTAAAGTATACAATTCAATAATTTTTGATACATTCATAGTTGTGCAACTATCACCACTACCTATTTTTAGAACATTTTCATTATCCCTAAAAGACATCCTGTACCCATTAGCAGTCATTTGTCATTCTTCTTATTCCCTCCTCCCTCAAACCATTAATCGCCCCTCCCCATCTTAGCCATAGTAAATCACTAGTCTAGCTTCTATCTCTATATAGTTGCCAATTCTGGACATTTCATGTAAATGGAATAATAATATATATGGTCTTTTTTAACTGCCTTCTTTCACTTAGAATGTTTTCAAGGTTGATCCATGTTGTGTCATGTACCCGTACTTCATTTTTTAAAAACTTACTAAATAATATTCCTTTTTCTGGATATACCACATTTTTAATCCATTTATCAATTAATAGATATGCAAGTTATTTATTTCCACTTTAGGTAATTATGAATAATGCTGCTATGAACACCTGTGTATCGAATTTTGTGTGAATGTGTTATCATTCCTCTTCAGTATACACCTAAGAATGGAATTGCATGGTCACATAGTAACTCTGCTTATTATTTTAAGGAGATGACAAACTGTTTTCCAAAGTGACTGCATCATTTTACATTCCCATCAGCAATGTATGAGGATTTCAATTTATCTGCATCCTTGCCAACATGTTATTATTTTTATTTTTGATTATAGCCATCCTAATAGGTGTGATTTGGTTATCTCCTTTTGGTTTTGATTTGCATTTACCTAATGGATGATGATAAGCATCTTTTCATGTGTGCTTATTTACCATTTGTATATCTTCTTTAAAAATATATTTATTCAGATCTTCTGTCCATTTAAAAATTACATTATTCAAATTTATATCATTGAGTTGTAAATGTTTTTATATATTCCATATATAATTCTGTATCAGATACAAAATTCGTAAAATACTTTATTCCATTCTGTGGGTTGTCTTTTCCTTTTATGGTGTCATTTGCAGCACAAAAGTTGTTCTTTTTGTTTGTTTGTTTGTTTCGTTTTTTGTTTTTGTTTTTGTTTTGAGAAGGAGTCTTGCTCTGTTGCCCAGGCTGGAGTGCAGTGGCGCAATCTCGGCTCACTACAAGCTCCGCCTCCCGGGTTCACGCCATTCTCCTGCCTCAGCCTCCCAAGTAGCTGGGACTACAGGCACCTGCCACCACGCCCAGCTAACTTTTTTTGCATTTTTAGTAGAGAACCGTGTTAGCCAGGATGGTCGCAATTTCCTGACCTCGTGATCGGCCCGCCTTGGCCTCCCACAGTGCTGGAAGTACAGACGTGAGCCACCGCGCCCAGCCAAAAGTTTTTAATTTTGAAAAAAATTCTTTTTTTTGTTGTTAGGTCTTGTCACTTGTGCATTTGATGTTGTCTCTAAGACATTATTGCTCAATCCAAGGTCACAAAGATTTATACGAATGTTTTTGTCTAATAACTTTATAATTTTAGCTATTCCATATATATAATCAATTTTGACTTAATTTTTGAATCGTGCAAAGAGTACAAATTCTTTCTTTGGCATGTGGATATGCACTGTTTCCAGTAACATTTGTTGAAAAAATCTTTTTTATTGAATTTTCTCAACACTTTTGTAGAAAATCAATTGGTCACTAATGTGCCGTTTTACTTCCAGAGTCTCTACTGGAATCCATAGATCTATATGTCTATTTTTATACCAGTACTACACTGTCTTGATTACTGTAGCTTGCAGTATGTTTTTAAATCCAAAAACGTGAGTCTTCCAAATTCATGTTTCCTTTTTCAATATTGATTTTGCTATTCTAGATCCCCTGCATTTCCACACAAATTTTAGGATAGGTTTGTCAATTTCTGAAAAAAAATAGAGCAGCTGGGAATTTTTAAAGGAGTTGATTTGAATCTGCAGATAAGTTCAGGAAGTCATCTGTTTCACGAACATGGGTTATCTTAACATTTGTTTATGTCTTCTTCAATTTATTTCAATAATATATTGTAGCATTCAGAATTCAAATATTGCACTTGTTTTGTCAAATTAATTCCCAAGTTCTTTCTTTTTAATTATATTATAAATTTTTTCTTAATTTCATTTTCAGTTTAGATTGTTCATTGTTAATATATAGAAATACAATTGTTTTCTCTATATTGATTTTCCATCCTGAAACATTGTTACCTCATTTATTATTTTAATAGTTTTTTTGTAAATTTCTTATTACTTTAATATTTTTTAACTTTTCTTTTGGGCTCAGGGATACATAAGCAGAAAGTTCAAAGACTGAAGGAACAAGGAACATCAGCCCATAAAGATGAGAAAGAATCAGAGCAAGAACTCTGGTAACTCAAAAGCCAGAGTGTCTTCTTACCTCCAAACAACCATATTATTTCCTTTGCAACGATTCTTTACCAGACCGAGATTGCTGAACTAACAAACAGAAGCAGAATTCAAATATGGATAGAAATGAAGATTACTGATATACTGGAGGATATCAAAACTCAATTCCAGGATTTTTATGATTTTTTTTTTTTTTTTTTTTTAGATGGAGTCTTGCTCTGTTGCCCAGGCTGGAGTGCAGTGGTGCGGTCTCAGCTCACTGCAACCTCTGCCTCCCAGGTTCAAGCAATTCTTCTGCCGCAGCCTCCTGAGTAGCTGGGACTACAGGTGCGTGCTACCACGCCCAGCTAATTTTTTGCATTTTTAGTAGAGAACCGTGTTAGCCAGGATGGTCGCAATTTCCTGACCTCGTGATCGGCCCGCCTTGGCCTCCCACAGTGCTGGAA
>NW_012112919.1:398784-425740 GCF_000951035.1 Colobus angolensis palliatus | reverse complement strand
AGTGCAGTGGTGCGGTCTCAGCTCACTGCAACCTCTGCCTCCCAGGTTCAAGCAATTCTTCTGCCGCAGCCTCCTGAGTAGCTGGGACTACAGGCATGAGCCACCATACCCGGCTAATTTTTGTATTTTTAGTAGAGATGGGGTTTCACCATATTGGCCAGGCTGGTCTCAAACTCCTGACCTCGTGATCCACCTGCCTCAGCCTGCCAAAGTGCTGGGATTACAGGCACAGTCGGCCGATATTTTTATATACCAGATTATATCACTAGTAGAGATAATTTTACTGTCTCCTTTTCAATCTGGAGGCATTTTCTTCCTTCCTTTTTCCCTTCCTTTCTCTCCGCTCCCCTCCCGTTCCCTCCTCTCTTTCTTTCTACTTACTTTCTTACTTTTGACTCTTTGTCTTGGTTAGAATTTCCAGTATAATGTTAAATAACAATGAAAAGAGCAGTTATCCTTGTCTTCTTCCTCATTTTAGAGGCTTAACCATGGAGTTTTTGTCTATGCACCTTGTGAAGTTTAGAAAGTTCTCCCCAATGATAGTTTGGTGATGGTTTTTATAATGACAGAGAATTTGATTTGATTAAATGTTTTTTTCTGCTTTTATTGTAATGATGTTGTGACTTTAGCTTTTTAACTATTGAGATGGTGGATTACATTAGTTGATTTCAGATACTAAGCCAACTTTGCATTTCTGAGAATAATCCCGCTGGTTGATGATGGATAATCTGTTTTATATGTTACTAGATTCACTTTTCTAGCATTTTGGTGAGGATTTTTGCATCTATGTTGATCTATAGTTTTCTTTTACTGTATACCTTTGTCTGCTTCTGATATCTAGGCAATAATGGTCTCAAAGGACTAGTTGAGAATTGTTTTCTTCTTTAATTTTTGGAAGAGTTTGTAAAAAATGGGTATTAATACTTCTTTATATGTTTGGGCTTTTATTTCAGTTTTTAAGATTTACCATGCAAATTATGAAAGTTCAAATTCAAATTTAAATCACTTGCGCTTTCTTAATCTTTTAAATTTAGATTATAAATCTTACTATATTTTCAAGTATTGAAATCAGCTTGTACATAATTTGAACAATGTTTTGTCCTGTTTAAAACAATTAACTACCTTCACATTTCAAAACATAATTATACATCCTATATATTTGATTTTCCTCAAAAATTTCATTGTCTGATTAGATAGAAAATCTACCATATTATTACATAATTCTTATAAATGCAATAAATAACTTTATGAATACAGTGAATGTAAAATTATTTTAGGTGGTCCAACACTCTAAATATGTTTAGTAATACTAAACAAAATTCCATTTGTAAATTTACAGATTAAGTACAAATTCTAATATTAGAGTTAAATATGGTTATTCTAATAGGCCACATTAAAAAAATATAGATTTACTAAGAATATAAATAGTATGAATATCATAAATAAACATAGATACATAAAATATCAATTATTAACAGGTACTATTTAAGCACAAAATATTACTACATGATTTTGATTGTCTCAAAATAATAACGACTGTAACTATTAAATGCATATCTATTGTGATGACAAGTATATGTGGAGCTAGATAATGAATTTTTGCCTCTTTCTGGTGTTCCATCTGTACTGCCGTGTCTAGACGTCTGAAATCTACATTTCCCAGATGTCCTTACAATCAGGGTCCTGAGTGCAAAATTATTTCATCATATAGAGGTACTTGAATCAGATTTTTAAAACCTAAATAAGAACAGGGCCATCTTCTTACACATTTTTCTGTTACTGCTTAAAAGCATGGTTGTATCTAGATACTAGCTCTGTGGGTTTGGTGAGGCAATGGTGTGGTAGCAGCAGCAGCTTCCCAAATCTCTATCTTCTACAGGCATATGATCCTGAACTCAACAGTTCTAGTAATAGGTCCAGATTTCACATCTTTCTGATGGAAAGGAGGTTATAACTCTTCCGGAGACATGGTTCAGAGTTACTCTTCTGAGACGCTTTCCTCAGGACCCTGTCTAGAGCCAAGCCCTTCAACTCTCCCAGGGATTGTTTAAAGGCCCAATTCCCAGTAATAAATCCCTTTATGCTTAACATACCTAAAATAGCTTCAATTTCTGTTTCTTGAATTCTGTTAACTTTGGCTATTTAAATCTAATCTAAATCTTCTTGGTGTTTGAAGTTGTATTCTCAACAAAGATGATATATTCTCTTCAAATTACCTAAGATTTCTAACAACTAAACATTTAAGCTGCATATGAGTCCTGGAGTAGCAGATGACAGATTGATTCTTCTACTGCCCAGATTGCCACACGGAGCCCCATTTTTCAGTCATTTTGTGATGGGCTTCAAAGTTATATGCAAGTTAAACTATAAATAAAACGGATACTTAGAAGAATAAAAGTGTAAAACAATGAACTTATAAGAAGTGAAGTTCAGATCTGTACAGAGTTGGCAGACAACGAATGTTATTGAAAGATGAATTAGTGAACTCCAGATTATTTTCAAAGTTTTTTCTTCTTCCTCTATAATTTTGCAGGGTTTTCATCCATTTCTGTGCTTTGATGGGAAGCTCTCTCTGATACAATAATTACAGTTTCACAGAAATTGTATGTGCCATGACAATGCATATAACCACTTCTACTACTAATATCCTCATGTCATAATGGGGTATGGGGGAAACAGCAATTATATTCTCCTGGATTCTGCTGGGAAGTATGTCCAAAACTTCTGCTCTTACAAGATTTTCTAAAATGCCTGATTCTTCTGGCACCCTTGTCTCCTCTAAGGGATCATAACATTTCTCAAGATCAACAGAAAAATAAAAGCCTTTGAATAAATAGTTCTTCTTCAAAATGAATTATTTCCAGTGAACTTTAAAGCCTAAGGCCTGAGTGTCAGAAGTCTAAGTCTTTGCATCTCACACATTTCAATAACCAATCATTGTGGTCTTTTTGCCTCCTGTATTCGGTTGTAATAACTCTTTCTTGAAACAATAGATTCTTCATTATATTTAATGGTCTAAAAATGGATGTTCATGTTGTAGGCAGAAATTACTGGGAGTGAGAGGGAAATAATCCAAACCTCAAAATACTGAATGTATAGCATATTGATGCAGTTTAAAGTGGAAACCCATTTCTGGGAGTCTTCAGAGCAGCACTGACTCATGTTGAGTTTATCATAAAAAACACAAGATTGGATGTGCAGCATCCAATGACAGATGGCTACAGAGGTGAAGCAGAACCCCACTCCCCAGGGCAAATTGAAAACCCACCTCAGAAATGGAATTATCCACAGCAAAGATAGACAGGTATTTGAAGGCACAAGGTCAAAGAATATGCCAAACTGACATTTTTATGCAAGCTTAAATTCTGATTCTACAGAAAGGTTAAAAGAGCAAGAAATTGCAGGTAGTATATATACTATGTGTGGTCAGCTTGAGCAATATTGAAATCTGGGAATATCAAGGCATGACTCCATAGAATGGATGGAAATACGGGAGACAAGATCCAGAATATTTTATTGATGAAATTGGCAAGAACTAGGCCACCAGATGAATGAGCTGGGCTTCAGTCCTAGAATATTAAGCAAGCAAACAACAGAGTACAGAGTGGAAATCAATGCATAAACTGAAAATTACAGTGACAATGAGACGAGTGGGCATGAGTATCCCCTGCCAAGAAAAGTAGGACTTAGAAGCAGGAGGTCTTACCTTTTGCCCTTGTCTACTCTCCACATATTCCCATTCTGGGTAGAGGGAATACTAGTCTGATTAAATCAGATTCCAGAATAATGATTTCGCCTAGGTACTGAGAAATTGGGTTATACTACATCAGGTGTTCATAAACATAGACATGCCTCACTCTGTTTTCCTTCCTTCCTCGAATTCTCTGGCATTTCTTTTCATTATGCAATAGAATAAACAAAATGAGCCAGGGTCTGCCTCCTTGGGGTAGATACAGTTACCTTATTCTTTCTCTTTGTAATGAAAAGAACAAATTGTTTAAAGAAGGTACTGATTAGTGTTAAGTTTTACTGGTTTTTGGACATCAACTCCAAGCCCTGTTTACCAGAAAGCCCTACATTATCTGAGGGTACAAGCCTAGATCACAATAATTAAGTGATGCCTTGTTTCTCACTTGCCATTATTCTTGTGTAAATACACCTTTCCTCCATGAAATCACAGGGAGGAAGGATGACTGAAATAGAAAATGATTTAGGTAACCCCAAGTCTCTTGACTATAATCCCATTTTAATACCATCTAGTCAGGCTCTGGACACTTGGGATTAAAATGTAATTTCAGGACATATTTAGTGCCTAAAAATTAGCAAGGGAAAAATTTGATATCAGTTACCATACCATTCTTATAGAGAAAATGAGTAAATAACTGGACAGAAATCACATTGAGAAAAAGATAATAAAAGAGAATGAAAAGGGACCAAGTAAACATGATTATATTTAAGAGAACAATAGGAGACACAGCAGATAATAGAGCAGAAGCAGTAGGAGCAATACAAAGAGAACCAAAAGTGCCATGGAAGTCGATAAAGGAGAGAATGGAGAATGAGAAAACTGTCAGCCTGGTTCCATGCTACAGAGATAAAGTAAAGGGGAAAACAGATAAAAGGTTAATTAGATTTAGGAATTAAACTATTGTGGACAACTTTGGACATGCAATTTCAATAGAATGGTAGTGATATAAACAATTGCTAAGAGCTAGAATGGAAACAAGGAAATGTAGGCCCAAAATCTAGTGAAAGGAGAGAAGGCAGAGGCTTTTTCAGGAGGGCTGGAAAGTGATGAAACCAATAGTATGAAAGTAGAGCCTAAGATTGGTATAAAATTTGTACAGGATTAAAAATACTTTCAAGAAATTCTTTGGTGAGAACAGCCCAGTGAAAATATCTTAAGTAATACATTGAGAACAGCCCAGTGGAAAGATCTTAAGTAATAATGCAAAAGTTATGCTATAATCCAGAAGGTTTTGAAGGAAGTGAATGTCACAGATGAACAATATCTATCATATGCTCTGATATACCAGCCTAACAACCTTGAAAGATACTCAGTTACTTAGTTAAATGAGTTGATTTTGGTAGGTCATGCTCAGTGTCCACCTATGTTGGTTCTTGGTTATCATTTCTGTCCTCAGGAACAAGATGTTTGATAATCTATCCTATACTTTTTGTCCAAATCAGTGAACACTTATTGACATTGACCTTCACTGCAGAATGAGTTGAATTCTACTCATCAGAGGGCCACACATGTGTTTGAACTGTCTTTTATTTATTTATTTTTTTTGAGATGGAGTTTCACTCTTATTGCCCAGGCTAGAGTGCAATGGCACAATCTCAGTTCACCACAACCACTGCCTCCTGAGTTCAAACAATTCTCCTGCCTCAGCCTCCCGAGTAGCTGAGATTACAGGCTTGCACCACCACAGCCGGCTAATTTTGTATTTTAGTAGAGACAGGGGGTTTCTCCATGTTGATCAGGCTAGTCTCGAACTCCCAACCACAGGTAATCCGCCTGCCTTGGGCTCCCAAAGTGCTGGGGTTACACTCTCTGTCTTTTCTAACATCCCAGATCTTTCACTTTAAAAATGAAGAACTAGGACCAGAGAGTATGTTACTGATCCCCGAATCATTAAACACTTTGTGTCACAAGCCAAAGTCAGGTAAGAATTTTGCTTTATTTTCAATTTATTATTTACTTAATATTCATACCTTACTCTTTTAATTATTGATATATAATAAATGAATCCTAAAACATGGTGGCTAAAAGCAACCATTGATTACTCCCTCTTTCATTGTTTTCTGGGTTAACTGTGTTCATTTGTGTAGTTCTCACTCAGAATTTGTCCATGCAGTGATAGTGAGACATGAGGAGCTGGAGTCATCTGCTCCCCAAATCAGCTGATAGTGTCAAATGGCTGACTCACATGATGGTGGCTAAAGGCTGAGAGCTCAGCTGCAGCTGACCACTGGAGCACTTGCACGTGGCCTCTGTGAGTTATTTAGGCAACTCCCCGCGTGCTATCTGTGTTCCCAGATGGAGCTCTCCAAATGAGCACTGCAAGAGGCCACAGAGAATGTTACAAGGTCTCTTATGAACAAGGCTTAAGAGTCCCAGAGTGTTCACTACATTGTATTGGCCAAACCAGCCACTTAGGCCACTGATTTAAGGTTAGGGAAATTAGTCTCTATTTTTTATATGAGAAGCAGCATGTTTATATGGAAAGAAACAAATTGGTGGAATTCATCTTAGGGTACCATCTCCCATATCCACTTATGTTTACAATAACTAAAGATAGTTATTTTGCAATGTATAGAATATTTACAATCTTTCCCCTAGACTTGCTATGTCTATTGACAGTTTCTCATTCATCATCATATCTACTGTTACAAGATCATGAAAATGAAAACATATTACATTTCCAAAGTTAAGATGGTTACATGTTAGTGCATCTTTTAAACTGTTTTGGAATTATTGGCTAAAATTTTTAAAAAGCATTAGTAGATTTTTAAATTTATAATGTTTTCCTTTTATCTAGATAACTGAGCAGAACTTCTATGAAGTAAATACACACCTATTCTTTCTCTGTATAGCATGCTACCTAACATGATTTGTTAGCATGATTTGCTAAAGTACTTTTTCTTGGTATTGTTGCTACAAAACAGACTTTAAAAATATTTTGCCAATTTAAATTATACCAGCAATATGAAAGTTAGTCTTGCCTGAATTTTCAGCTTGTCAGTATAATCATTTTAAACCAGTTTTCACTTTTATTTGAGTCCTAATTATTCTTAATTGAGTTCTGAACTTCTCATGGCCAAAAATGACTCTACTCTCCACTTATATGATGGTCATCAAAAAAAAAAAAAAAATCATCAGGTTCTCTGAGTTAAATCTTTTTTTTCCTCAAGAAAAGAGAAAATTTGCAAGATATCCAGAATAAAGTTATAAACTTCCTATTTAGGAAAAGAGGACTATGCATGACATTACTACCATGAAAATCACATTTCAAAACATGAAAAGAGATCCATGAATCTAAAATAAAGGGGAGATGTTGCCTGTACTCAGCAATGAGGCTTATATCAGTTCCTGGCATCATTTTTCCATCTTCATTGATACTGTCCAACCTACCAAGGCATGAAAGTAAAGGCTACTGGGTAGATAGAGAAAGCAACTGTGTGGCAGTCAGAGTTGTGGCTCTGCTGCTGTCAATGCATCTCATGTGATGCTTTGTGCCTCTTTTCTACATCCAAACAAGGTTAATAAAACCTGATCTTGCTTTAATATGGTCATTAGAATGATGAAATAAAATGAGATGTCAAAGCAATTTGCAAACTTAGGAGCAGTATAAAATATAGTTTCTTATGATTGTCCCAAAATAAATTTCTAGTGCGTATACACATTGTACATTAATTTGCTAGGTAGAAACATTTTTGTTAAGCATGAGTCACAACACTTTAAAGTGAATCTCCAAAAGCTGCTGATTTCTTGGTATCCCCTTAGTTTAAAATAGCTCCTCTATTAGATGCACAGTCCCCAGATAAATTGCATGCTGTGATTCTATTATTTGTTTAAATTAAAGAAAAATTGTGTGTTTTTTTTTTACTTAGTATAAAAGCATTCCTTGATCATAGGAAGAAAATTTAAATGTACGAATAGATCTTTTGAAAAAGAAGCCTATTATTCTATCACACAAAGTAACAACCATTAACCATTTGGTCTATTTCTGTAAATATCCATCTATATAGATAAATACAGAGAAAGAGAAAGAGATGGATATATATGGTATATCTGTTTTATTTCTAGCTCTTTCTGTGTAACAATGTGATATGCTCTGGAAAATGAAGCATGGCTGGTAAAGGTTTTAGAAACGCCCCTATTTTCAAATTTTTGTAGAGATAGCACAGGTTATTTGGACAAGAAATTTCTGTCCTCATTAGGAGAAATCATAGAAAATGACATTCAACTAATGGAAATTTTTTTTTTTTTTTTTTTTTTTTTGTTGAGACGGAGTCTCACTCTGTCGCGCAGGCTGGAGTGCAGTGGCCGGATCTCAGCTCACTGCAAGCTCCGCCTCCCGGGTTTATGCCATTCTCCTGCCTCAGCCTCCCGAGTAGCTGGGACTACAGGCACCCGCCACCTCGCCTGGCTAGTTTTTTGTATTTTTTAGTAGAGACGGGGTTTCACCATGTTAGCCAAGATGGTCTCGATCTCCTGACCTCGTGATCCGCCCGTCTCGGCCTCCCAAAGTGCTGGGATTACAGGCTTGAGCCACCGCGCCCGGCCAACTAATGGAAATCTTAAAGAATTATCAAGCAAGAGTAGTGTAAGAGGAGTAAGGAAAGTAATGTGTCATAGACCCGCCATTGCTGACCACACTCTTTAGAAGCTTCCTGTGAACTATACTATGCTTAGGAGAGCCTATGGCCACCAGGTGAGCTCAGGATATCTCACTTATGAAAGTATTCTTGTGCAATACACCTGAGAAGAAACCTGTCCATCTTTCATGTCAAGCACCCCGCCCCTGCAGACGAAGACCAGCTGGTTACCTGCTTCTAGCTAGTACCCTGAGAGAAAGACCAACCATGTTGAAACCAGAAAAGAAATTTCTACATTAAATTAAATTAAATTAAGTTAAATTAAATTAAATTAAATTTTTCCCTAATTGCTTCTAGCTACATTTAGGGAGGAATCCTACGTTTTGTTTCTACCTATCTGTGTAGGTCAGAAATAGGATTCAGACCCACTTACCCCACCTCACCATGCTTTAACGTCAAGGCAGGTCAGCAAAAAGGAATTGGCAATCCACATAACTGCTCATGAAAGCTGTGTCAGCCACTGTTTCTAAACAAGCCACACATTTAACTAACTAATTATTTATATTTTATTTAAATTTTGGCAACAGGCAACACTCTGTCACCCAGGCTGGAGTGCAGTAGTGCTATTATGGCTCACTGCAGCCTCGACCTCCTGGGCTCAGGTGATCTTCCTACCTCAGCCTCCCAAGTAGACTGAAGGAAAGGCACATGCTACCATGCCCAGTTAATTTTGTAATTTTTTTTATAGAGATGGGGTTTTGCCTTGTGGCCCAGGCTGATCTTGAATTCTTAGGATCAAGTGATCTGCCTGTCTCAGCCTCCCAACCATACATGTATTTTTAAACCCTGAAGTCCATTGCATGCTTGACTTATCATTATGGTGTTTTATGTTGATATTCAAAACAGGTCCTATGAAAAGAAGTCATTATATGAAAAAGACATTTGCACACGCATGTTTATAGCAGCATAATTTGCAATTGCAAAAATATGGAACCAGCCCAAATGCTCATCAGTCAACAAGTGGATAATGAAAATATAGTATATGTATACACCATGGAATTCTACTCAGCCATAAAAATAAATGAAATAATAGCATTTGCAGCAACCTGGATGGAGGTGGAGACCATTATTCTAAGTGAAATAACCCAGGAATGGAAAATCAAACATCATATGTTCTCACTTTTAATGGAGCTAAGCCATAACGATGTAAAGGCATAAGAACAATACAATGGACTTTGGAGACTCAGGCGAAAGGGGTAGGAGGAAGATGAGGGATAAAAGACTACATATTGGGTACAGTGTACACTGCTCAGGTGCTGCGTGCACCAAAATCTCAGAAATCACCAGTATGTAACTTATCCATGTAACCAAACAACACCTGTTCCCTAAAAACCTGAAGTAAAACAAATTAATCAAAAAACAAAACAAAACAGCATTGCATGCTGCAGAGAAATCTTTCATGAAAGGAAGAGTCAGTTGATCTGGCAAATTTTATTGTTGTCTTATTTTAAGAAATTGCTACAGCCACCTCAACTTTCAGCAACCGTCACCCTGATCAGTCAGCAGACATCAACATTAAGGTAAGACTCTCCACCTGCAATAAGTTTACAACTCACTGAAGGGTCAGATGATCATTAGCATTTTAACAATTTTTTTAAGTTATAAAAAGGTCCTATGAAGAATGTGTAAACACCACACTGAATGACCTTCCTTCATATAGTCACACAGCTCATAGTATTATATTTTTTGTGTGTGGGAAACTTTCTTCACTTCTGAATATCTCAGCTTTCTCTATCTTATTTTCTTTTTTATTTGTTTTGATGGAACTTGTCATCATATAAAATACTATACACTTAAATTATTTCTTTTAGATTCTATTATCTCTCCAAACCCCATTTGAACATAAGCTCTATGAGGACAGAAACTTTTGTCTTTTTTATTCAGTTGTGTATTTCCACTTGTAGAACAAATCTAGCACACAATACATAATCAATACATAGTTGTTGAGTAAGGAACCGAACAAGTGGACTCACAGGATAGTGTTGCAACTTTATGTTTGCCTTCTACCATCTGTTTACATTTATTCTGTGAAGCTAGTTTAGATCATCCCCTTGAGTGAATTTGTGGGAGGCCCTATAAACCTTCTAATTGCTCTCAGGTATAGAAGGTCCTCTGGTAACTCTGGTAATAATCATAGTTTTATCTCTTTCTTCAGAAATTCATATATAAAATTCAATAATAATAATCAAAAAACTGAAAATCACGATTTATATAGAGGACTTCACTCCCAGTTTGAGACTGATGACATAGGAAAAAGAAATACATTAGGAAAAGTTGATTGTGTTAGTCTTCACTGAGTATTTTAAGTGTGCCCTAAGTGGTTTTCCTTTCTGTGAACCTTTCCTGTGAAAGGAATGTATATTCTATCTTGCTGAATTCAGGAATGTCAAAGTGCCATAAGGGGCTTCTTACGTGACCCCTACTGGTCCCTGTTCCTGGTGTTCACTCTCTTATGAAATCTCTTTCCCTTGAAAATGGGCTGAACCTAGTGATTTGCTTGAAATGAATAAAAAAGTGATATGATGTTACTTGCATTACCAGGTGTAAAAGACTGTGGCTTCCATCTTTCTGGTATTTCTTTTAGACTTTTCCTGTGTTCTAGGTCTGAGAAAGAGGGTCACCTGGCAAGGGACTGGCAGCAGCCTGACATCAACATTCAGCAAGAAACTGAGGTCCTTGGTCCACCAGCCCATGGGGAACTGGATCCTCCCAACAATTACTGAGTAAGCTCAAAATCAGATCCTGTCCCATTTGAACCTTCAGATGATGGAGGTTCTGGCTGACATCTTGATTGCAGCTCTTGAGAGAACCTAAAGAAGAGGAGCTGGTGATGATGTGCCCCATTTCTGGCCTGTAGAAACTAGCAGAAAATAAGTCTGCACGGTTTTAAGCCACTAAATTCTGAGATAATTTGTTATGTGGTAATAACTAACCAATAAATGAGGGCACTTGCTCTTGCTTTGGCCAGTGAAATGTAGATGGGGAAATGGATGTCATTTCTTTGAGGAGCTTTAAAAGTTAGTGTATTGCTCAACATATTTATTTTCACTGTGTCATGTCAACTGTTGACGTTCCAGGTGGTGGCTGGATTCTGCCAGGAAGGCACATGTAGCAGAGCCACAGGCCAATATGCAATGGACACATAGCGTACATGGGAAGTAAACTTTTGTCTTACAAGCTGCTAAGATTTGGTGATTATTTGTTGAATCAGCATGCACTAGCTCAGGATTTGTCCAAGTTAGTAGTATTGACAGTCTGCCGGTTGATTCTATGTTGTAAGAAGCTTTGCTATGCATTGTATGACTTTTAGCTGCATCCCTGACCACTAGCCACTGGACGCCAACAGCATTGCCCATGCACTCCTCCACCTTGTCAGTCCATGGTCACCGAAACTGTCTTCAGACATCACCAAAAAGCCCTTGCGGATGAAATTGTCCTTGTCTGAGAACTGCTGTTCTAGTCTATCCTGACTGATAAGATCAGTTCTCTCTCTTCCTCACTGTCTGTAGCTCTCTTGGCATAAATGAATTACTTTGCCTTGACTGAATGCTGGTGAATCCTTCTTTAGCTGCTAGTCATACCTAAATTCTTTCTAATATAGGCTTTTTACCTCTTTGAATAGAGTTCTGAGATAGGAACTGGAACAATATGATGCTCTCAATTTTGGGTGTATGACCCACATCCGGTTTAAAAAAAAAAAAACAAAAAAACTTTAACCTGAGTAAATTTTGGAAATCTAGGCTGATCGCAAGATGTCACTACAAGAATAGCTGCGCTGCCACAATTCCTAAGCATTTATATTTTTCAGGCTTGGTCCAGGAACTAGCCCACATTTCCAAATCCCTGGTACACTGTGCAAACTCCTAACTGATGTAGCTGAAGCCCTTCCCACTAGGTTTGGGGTCAGGAGAAAGCACCCTTCATCCCTGTGTGCATGTATGGAAGAGAGGTGAAGATAATTCTCCAAGGAAATGTATTTCTCATATAATCTCCAACTCCTAATCCTTTTAGACCTTTGATGTTAGCTAGGGATTAAAATCACAAAACTAGCTTTAAAATTCTTGATGACCTTCCATTTCGAATGCAATCTCTATTGTTATGAACCGTCAACTGAAATTGACACTGAAGTAAATCCATTATAGCATTCATTATAATAGTATATTTTCTGAATTAATTCATAGTATTTTAAAATTCTGAAAATAAAAATCATACTCTGAATCTATGCCACAACACAGTCTGTTCAGCTCAGCTGACTGAAAGCATCATTTTCACTTTGAGTTTAATCTAGAACGAGTTTAAGATTTCTCTTCGCTAAGTAACATATATGTGGCCTCTTCTGTGTAACAAACTCCAGCCTACTCTTCAGTTGCCTCTCCTCCTTGGTTTTATCAAACCAAACAGAATTTACTCTGGAGTTGAAGGTCTTTAGGATTTACATCTCCCATCCGTCTTCTTCTTTTAAAGTTTTTCAGAGTCTATTTATTTATTTTAACGGTTTTATTGCACTTTGTTATTTAAAAGCTGCACATATTTAATATATACAACTTGATGAGTTTAGATTTATGCATACATCTGTGAAACCATAGCCACAAACAAAATAATAAGTATATCTAGCACCTCCAAAAGTTTTCTCCTATCCTGTAGGTTTTTGTTTTGTTTTGTATGTGTACATGTTTGTATGTGTATGTTAAGAACACTTACTATAAGATCCACTCTCTTAGCAGAATTTTTAAGCACACATTACAGTATTGTAAACTACTATTTTTTGCCTCTTGTATGATCTCAGGAAAAGAGACTCTTCCCATATTCTCGTCTTTGTCTCAGCACACCTGATCATGACTTAACAAAAGAAGCCTGTTCTAGATTATTGCAATTTGGGAAATGAGAAAGTAGGAGGCAGAGGGGCAGAAACTAGGAAAAGGAGAAACAGAGCATCTTTTTGTTGTCTTTTCATTAAAATATAATCAGAACATAATTTTAGAATGTATTTTGCTAGACGACAAATTTAGAGACGCTTTACTCAGAACGATTTTGTATGGTCTACCTAATTTTTCCCAATTATATAATTATAGTTTACATTTTAATCAGGGCTGGTAAAATTGCTCTTTAATATTCACTTTATTCATATTTAGGTTTTTAAAAAAACTTTTTATTTATATGAAAAATTAGTGTGATTTTTACACTTCTAGGAATTCATTTTATTATTTCCATTTAAATAAAAGGTAATAGCCACTCTTCCTTGGACCCATTTAAAAAAACTCTATTAAGGACATTAATTTGGAGATAGGTGTATAATCAGACAGTAAAATATTTATCATCGGACTTTTGAAAAAAATCAGCTGAAAGGACGGAAGCAATAGTGACAGTAAGTTCTAATGTCCCTCAAAGAAACAAGATTAATGATGCAAACAATGGAAAACGTTAAGAAAATTGTTATTCATATCTTCAGTGAGATTGGAAAGGTTGCTGCATTCAAAGAGATTATGTGGTTATGGAAAAGAAAAAATTGAAGCACCAGAGTGTTTAGTATAAAACATTGTTGCTGAAATTAACCAGAAAATCACACAGTGAGCAGAATGGATATTGCTAACAAAGAGATTAGTAAATTAACTTGAGGAATTATCTAAGAATTCAAAAAGATATTAAAAAGAAATGAGAAAAAAGATAACAAACGTCGAAGAGGTATCTGAGAGTCTTGATATTCATATACCAGAATTTCCAGAAAGACAGTACAGTGTGAATATAATAGAACCAATAATTTAAGGGATAATAGAAGATAATTTCCCTGAAGAAAGATCTGAGTCTTCAGACTAAAAAATTCTGATTAAGTATATGGATGCACAGGAAAATAATTCTCTAAATGCATACAGTGAGAAAGAACAATTAAGAACTTGGTGTTTTTTTATGGTTTGTTTGACCCCTCCAAATCTCATGTTGAAATGTAATCCCCAAGGTTGGAGGTAGAGCATAATGAGAGGTGTTTACATCCTGGTGGTGGATCTCTCATGAGTAGATTAATGCTCTCCCTGGGTGAGAGGGAACTAAGTGAGTTCTTGCCCTAGAGAGTTCCCCAGAGAGCTGATTATGAAAAAGAGCCTGGGACCTTCCCCTTCTCTCTCTTGTCACCTCTCTCCCAGGTGACTTCTGCATATGCTGGCTCCCCTTTTCCTTCCACCATGAGTGGAAGCAGCTTCAACCCCACTCCAGATGCAGATGCCAGTGCCATGCTTCTTGTACTGCCTGCAAAACCATGAGCCAAATAAACCTCTTTTCTTTGAAAATTACCCAGCCTCAGTTATTCCTTCTTTTTTTTGAGATGGAGTCTCACTTTGTCGCCTGGTCTAGAGTGCAGTGGCATGATCTCCGCTCATTGCAACCTCCATCTCCTGGGTTCAAGTGATTCTCCTGCCTCAGCCTCTCAAGTAGCTGAGATTATGGGTGCCCACCACCATGCCCAGCTAAGTTTTGCATTTTTAGTAGGGATGGAGTTTCACCATGTTGGCCAGGTTAGTGTTAAACTCCTGACCTCACCTGCCTTGGCCTCCCAAAGTGCTGGGATTACAGGTGTGAACCACCATGCCCAGTCAGGTATTCCTTTACAGCAACACAAATGGACTAAACCAAGTGGTTTTATATTTGCAACATGAAATGCTTGATGATAATGCAGCATTGTCTAGAGAGCTCTGAGAAACTCACTGAGAGCTCTAGAATTCTACATCCAAGTAAATGTAATTGTATTTAAATTTTCAATACAGATAGTAAAATGCAATAGATATAACATTCCAAAAACAGGTGCCAGACCAAAATGGGAAGTTTCAAGTGGTTTAGGTAAAAATATACTTTAAAAGGTCTTAAATGATTCGCATTGAGTCAAAGAGGGTTAGTGGGTACATCGTGAAGTAAAAAAGACATTTTGAGGAACGTGCTGGTGTCCTATAAATCCAGCCCATCAAGGGGACTTGGACATGGCATCCTGTCTCATAGCTCAAGTCCAGTGAAAGGGATTAATGAACTTCATCAAAAACAGATTTAATGTAGAAAACTAGCTAACTTTCATAATTTTAAATGCATTGAGTTTTCTCAATGAACTTCACGAATATGGCAACATCAATAAAATATGACTAGACCATGTACAAAAGGAAAAATTGGAGATCATTAATTTTTACTATGAAAAATTGACAAAATAAAGCTAATATGCACATATACAATTGATATTCATCTCCTTCAGTAAGGTTGATACATTAAGCTGGTGTCTATTTGGAAATATAAACAGCAAAAGCAGGCTGGAAAGCTGCTCCAATAGTGGAAATGAAGGTAGTAAAGGTGAGATGGTGGTGTGTAATGGCCTTCACTCTGAGAGTTTGTTAGAGCAAAGGATATGTGACTATTTCCAGTGGGCCAGTTGAAGGCTATGCATGATGCTGAGCCAGATGGGTATTATATTACATGCTCAGGCAAGCACTGTAAGGGAGATGTTGAATATAACTGCAGATTCCAAAAAGGTAGAAGTAAGTACCAAATAAGGCAAGAATAAATCATCTGAGTCCAGAGTATTATTAGCAAGAGGTAAGAATTAATAATGGCCAAGGGGTATCTCCTAAGAACCACCATACTTGTGCCAGCCAAGTATAAATATTTATTCCTTTCTTATCTTCCTCTCTGCCAGTGTCAATTGGGTAAGTAACATAAGCTGCCATAAGAAATGATCCCCAACCTAAGTACTTTAATACTTCAGAAATCATGGTTGTTTCTCATTCCCATCATAGCTTAATTGGGTGCTGAGTGGGCAGTCTCCTTCTACCTGATCATTGACAAAGTTAGCCACCTTTCATTTATTGACTCTGCCTTATAGTGTTTCAAAGTCTGGCCAGGAGATAATGACAGAAAGTATGGAAAAGACACACTTAAGGAATTCCATTCTAAGCTACCTAAGACTGCTATTCATCACTTCTATTTGTATTCCACCAATAAAAATTAATCACATGGCCCTAACTAGATGAGGGGAGGTGGGATACCCAGGAAGGAGAAATGGGTTTGTTGAGTATCCAGCTGGTTGCTTTTGCTTCCAACCTTCTGCCTTTAAGTTATAGCTCCAAAGGGGTTGGAAATTGAGCCAGGGAGGAAGAATTGGGAAGAGAATAGAAATTAGCTGTTCTTCGCCTTTTTAAACTTGAAGTAGTACTTAGTTAAAGGAGGGAGAGGAACTGTAACTATAAATAAATTTGGAAGTTTTACTAATATGTGGGATTGGGAATTTTCAGTAGCAACTTGAGTTTATGATTTGTGTCTTGAAATTTTTGGATTTCCATTGCTTAAAACTAACTACAAAAAAAAGCAGAAGTATCAGACTTTTCATTGCTGGGGCAAAACTAGCCCCACAGAGCAAAGTTAAAGGAAGTATGTGGAAATACCTTGTGATTGCTTCCCACCAGTTGGGCTAGTTTAGCATACTGGTTACATAAATTCTCATGTATTTATTTTAAACAGTAACTAGCATATTTTGTTCCTTTTCCCTGTGCCTACCTTCCCTCATGGCTAGAAGCCCTGGGCTTTTGTTAACTCCAGAAAGGGTTGTAAGCTTACAGGCCAATTATCAAAGTTGACAGATTCTTGACTTCTGGGCCACCAAAGGCACCACTGAGCTGTGAGACAGCAAAAACTGCCTAGAAAATGCAAATAGTCGGAACATGTTTTAAAAACACATTCTTTTCTCCTTTATTCACATATCCACACACAACCACAGACACCAGAAATCAGGGAGGTAAAGAAGGGAGTTAGAAATCATGCAATGGGCTGGGTGCAGTGGCTCATGCCTACCATCCCAGCACTTTGGGAGGCCGAGGCATGTTGATCACCTGAGGTCAGGAGTTTAAGACCAGCCTGGCCAACATGGTGAAACCCCTACTCTACTAAAAATACAAAAATTAGCTGGCTGTGGTGGCAGGTGCCTGTAATCCCAGCTACTTGGGAGGCTGATGCAGGAAAATCACGAGAATCTTGGAGGCAGAAGTTGCAGTGAGCTGAGATTGCGCCACTGCACTCTAGCCTGGGTGACAGAGTGAGACTCGGTCTCAATAAAAAAAAAAGAAAGAAAAGAAAAGAAAAAAGAGAACAATAAAGAAAAAGACATGATACAACGAACTCATCTCTATTAACATTAAAACTCTGTCAAGGAGATGATAGATTTTTCCTTGATATTTAGAGAACACAGGTGTATAAAACCACTTTTGTTCTGTATTCTCATAGGGACTATCTTGAAAGTGGTAGTCTAGCATTAGAACCTATGACCAAGATCATATGAAGTAAAGGCATCTGTAGGAAATAAAGACGTGGAAGTAAAAACATCTACTTAGGGTTTTTAGGCACAAGAAAGACTTGAAATTTCCCACCTGTCTTCTGGGGCACTATGTTTTGTTGAGTACAGATGAGTGTACCCATGGGACCTGAATGGGATGGCGAAGGTAGCCGAGAGACTGAGTGGCTAGCAAAAATTGTCAAAGGTGAGACAAACAGACCTTAGCTGAAGAAACTGCAGACAGGAGAATAACAAACTAAAATCAGAGAAGTAACAATGGGCCAAGATCTCAGAAGATACTAAGATCTAGAGAGTTGGGATAGAAGTCAAGTTGACAGTAGCAGAAAAGAACGATGTGTATAGCATGTGTTCCTCATCTAGATGAGACCTCCATATACCTGTCATGTTTTGTTCCCCTTCCATGGTTCTTGTATGCCATCTATATTTATATATCATTTACTAGTAGAGTTACGAAAAACTCACTGCTACTGTTACTGAATGACTAAAGCCTGCTTTAATACAAATATGGGTTAATGGTTCTTAGAAGTGCCCTGATGAAATAGCCAGGCTGCAATCTGGGCTCCGTTCTGCCCAGTTCTCTTGGATGCTCGAGATTTCTCTGTTTCTTCTGTGGGTCTCTGAACTTGAGGAGATATTGTGCCCATACTCCAGAATGCTGGCTCTACCCGATTCTTACATTGCATTCCTAACGAGCTGAGCTTCTGTTCTCAGTTATCCTTGCGTGGCTTGGCTGAGATTCCTGGTGCTCTGTGTGATAACTCCTGCCATCTCCACTTCTCATCTTGGTCTCGGTGTTTTCAAATCACATTTGCTTTTGCCTCTTAACTTCTGGTTTGACACTGGGTGATCTTGGACTTAGTTTCCACGAATTGATTCTCTCTGTGTAATTTGAAATTATGATAAAGTAATTGATATTATTAACTCCATAAATATAAATGGCATCATTCCAGGAATCTAAGCTCTTGTTGAATTCACCAATACATTTTTTATCACAGAAATGAATATGCCATGATATGGAACTCAGAAAATGCATTCAATTTGGGGTTGGTCAACTGCCCTTCATTTATCTTATTTTAGCATTTCCTTTCTGTACTTCAGTATCCTTATAGATACTGAGTATTACCAAGCATAATAGACAAACAGAGTAGATTGTGGACTGTTAACATTCTACCTGAATCAAGGTGCCTTTGATCTTACATACATAATGATGAATAATTAGAATAAGCAAGACATTTTCCTGAATATAAAGAAGGCTACATAAAGCAAAAATATATTCAAAGATGAAAAATAAGCTATGTTGAAGCTCAGAGTATTTGAAAGATACTGGCAATATTCATACCAACGGAAAATTTTTATAGGATTGATAATGCTTCATAGTACATATTCATTTGGAATTTTGGTTTGTTCATCTCTTTGGATGCTTCATATTAGACTGCAACCTCCCTAAAACCACAAATCAAATCTGCTTTATTCAATGCCAGCACTTTGTGAACATTCATTAAATAAGAATACTGAATGGGTGCTCCTTAAGGAAAAAAAAAAAAGAATAATTTCCGTCACCTCCAGCTTCACTTGTCTTCCCTTTTGTCCTGGACTTGTACCCAGAACAAAGGGGAAAAATTGCTATTTCTGTCTAGGAGACAAGTTTCTGGCTCTGTTTTTCTCCTGCTTGGTGGTTTTTACCTTTATACTTATAACCTGTGAAAAAACCACAACTTAGACATTTTTCTTAGTGTATGCCTCAGAGTCCTCTGAAATAAAATTGAAAAATAGATTACAAAGTAAAAAAAAATTATTGGGAGCTCTGGGACAAATAAAAGAAAAAAGAGTTTTCTTTAGAGGAGAATTCCTCAGAGTCTTCACTTGTATTACATTTAGAGATAACTTTTGTTCTATGTAATATTCATACATTTTTATACTTGTTGGAAAAACAAAGAAGGCCCTTTAATGCTGAAGTGGCTGGATGGGGTTTTCTTTTCTGTCTCACTCTTCATGGAGAGCTGGAAGAATCTCACACACATCCACTGGAAAGAGCCTATATCCTGGAGCAGGATTAGGGTGGTGGGTAAAGGGACTGGAGAAAATAAAGGCACCATATAGGAGTGAGGAAAATTAGTTGAAAGACCAGTGGGAAAATGAATATCTAGATCAGCGACCTAATTGAATTGATAATGACTTAACTGGAAGTGTACAATACTATTTTAAACCACACTTCTGATTCTAGACTCATAATAATTTCGTTTGGAAATGAACTATGACTTAGACATTATAGGCATTAAAAAGACAGTTCATTAATATACATTAAAATTAAAATATAATGATTATTCTATTTTATAACTCTTCCTACTTTAGATATAATAGGGCTTTTCATTTTTAAAATTAAAAATATAATTAAACTACAGTAAATTTTACCTTTTAGTGTAAATTTCTGTGGCCCTTTTTATTCAAGGCTTCCTTTTTAACTCCTAGCAGTCACAGATCTTTTTCTTCACATATGCTTTGCCTTTTCCAAAATGCCATATACATGAAAGCATGTCGTATGTAGCCTTTAGACATTGGCTTATTTCCCTTAATATGTTGTATTTGAGATTTATTCTTACTGTTGTTTGTGTCAATAGTCCGTTCCTTTGTATTGTTGGACACTATTCTGTTGTATAAATGTACTATGATTTGTTTATTCATTCCCCAGTTCAGGGACATTTGGGTTGTTTCCATTTTTTTCTCTGATTATGTATAAAGCTGGCATGAACACGAATCTTTAAATAAGATTACATTTTCTATTTCTTCCTCCTTTCATTTGTGTCATTGGTGTAATACATTCTTTTTAATATACATTATAAACACACTTGCTACTTTTTTGCTTTCATTATGTGTTAGGGTTGAAGTCTAAAAAATTGGTCACTAGACACATGTGGCTAGTTTAGACTAATTAAAATTAAATAAAACTTAAAACCCAATTACTTATTAATGCTTGACACATTTCAAGTGTTCAACAGCCATGTGTGGCTAGTCTTATTGGTGGAACAGAAATAAAGTTTAATTGTTGGAGAAATTCTACTGGACAAAGCTGCTTTAGAACCTTGAAAATAAGGTTAAAAACCATATTTTATTTAACTTCTTTATGTTATTTCTGGCATTCTTTGTTTTTTCTCAGTAGATCAAAGTTTCTGTCTAAAATCATATTGCTTCTGCTTGATTATTTTCCTTTAACTTTTTTTTGTAGTAAAAGTTCACCACATAACGTTTCTCGATTCTTGTTTTTCAGAAAAAGTCTTCTTCTTTTTCTCCATTTTTGAAAGATATATTTGTTAGATATAGAATCCTTGGTTGACTTTTTTTCCTTTCATTACATTAAAAATGTCACTTCATTATTTTCTAGCACACTTAATTTCTGAGGTGACTATGGTATAGTTGTTATGCATGTAATGTACATTTTTTCCCATCTAGATGCCTTCAAGATTTTATTTATTTTGTTTTTTGGCAGTGAATATTATGTGTTTATGTGTGTGTGTATGTGTGTTTGCATTTGTGTGTGTACATGTGAGAGGGAGGGAGAGATTGAGAATGTATGTGTATAAGCTTATCTGGTATTCTCTGAGTTTCTTGGGTTTGTGATTTATTTTTGTTCTTTTGTTCTTTTTCAAAATTATTGGGTATTACCTCAATGCTCAAATAAATAATTTGAAACATGGAAGCAACTCTAAACTGAGGAATAGGTCGAAGCTGGAAGAGTTTGAGGTGCACGCTAGAAGCTTAGATTGCTATAAAAAGAACTTTTAAAGGTGATTCTGGTGAGGACTCAGGAAGAAAAGACAAGAGCTAAAGAGAAAGCCTCCATTTTCTTGGAGAATACAAAAGTAATCATGAACAAAATATTGGCAAAGATATGGATGGTCAAGGTCATTGTCATGAGGTCTCAGACAGAATTGAGTAACATTATTATCAGAAACTAGAGGAAAAGCAATCCCTGTTATAAAGTGGCAAAGAACTTGGCAGAATTCTCTTCATGTTCTAGTGTTCTGTGGAAGGTAGAACTTGAAAGCAATAAAAATGTATATTTAGAGAAATTAAATTGGATATTTAGCTGGTGAAAATTCTAAGCAAATTGTTGAAGGTTGTTTGGTTCCTATATAGTAAAATGAGAGAAGAGAAAAGTGACTTGAAGGTAAAATTATTAAGCAAAAAGAACTAGAACTTAAGTATTTGGAAAATTCTCAGCCCATCTGTATTGCAAAAAGTGAGAAACCATGTTTGGAAGAGAATAGTAAGGGTGTAGCCAATTGACAGTTTGATAAGGAGATTAGTATGGGTATGAACTACAGGCTTACCAAACCACCCCTGCAGAAAAAATGCTAGTTTAAACTGAAAGAATGGGATGGAATGAAATAAAGCTGTTAGATTTCTTGAATTCTGTGTGATATGATTATAGAAATATTCAGCTGCAAATGGGCACTATTCTTCAAGACAAAGAAAGAATGCCCACCAAGGTGATTCAGAGGTCATCAAGTCTACTTCCTTGATTTTGAGGGGTGGGACCATTCTTTCTTTCAAAAGGCCAGATGGATACTCTCCAATGCCCTGGGAGTGGGCCATCTGGCAGACAGAGCTCTAGAATTGAGACTCCTGCCTGGCAGGGCTGCACGTGCAGTACCACCACCTGAAGGCAGGGCATGAAGTCAAAGAAGATTATTCTCACGCCTTCAGTTCTCATAGAGCTTGCCTTGCTAGCTTGTGGACTTATTTGAGATTTATCACCCTTTTCCCTTTTCTTCTTTCCTACATCTTCCATTTGAAAAGGGAATGTCTACCCTATGCTTGTTTTGGAAGCACATAACTTGTTTGATTTCACAGGTTCACAGCAGGAGAAGAATTTTGCCTCAGGATGAATTAGACATGGGGTGTCACTCATATCTGATTTGGATGATATTTAGATGAGACAATGAACTTTATAGTCTTTGTCTTGATGCTGAGAAGCATTAAGACTTTGGGGATGTTGGGGTGAAATAAATGTATTTTGCACGCAAGAAGAACATGAATTTTAAGGGGCCAGGGTCAAATTCAATGGAATAAATGTGCCTCCCTAAAATTGATATGTTAAAATCTTAACCTCCAATGTGATGGTATTAGGAGGTAGATTGTGAGAACAGAGCCATCAGGAATGGGGTAAGTGCCCTTATTAAGGGAGCCATGAGAGCCCTCCGTCTCTTTCTTCCATGAGAGGATATAAGGAGAAGTTGGCTTTTACAACTCAGAAGAGCACCCTCATCCAAACCCAGTCATGCTGGTGCCCTGGTTGTCCAGCCACTAGAACTGTGAGAAATAAAATTCTGTTTTTTATAAGTCACTCAACCTATAGTATTTTTAATAGCATCTCAAACTGACTAAGACACATATAATGGCAGCAATTCAAATTCCAACATCGAATAATCACATGGCAGGCTCATCCACACTTGAACATGATTTAGATAAATGTGGATGAGTCTGTCATGTGAAGAAGGCTAGGCTAGCCTTCTAGAGATGTGCCATAGCCAACATCCAGCCTATATAGTTACTTTTCTCATAAAAATTTTCATTATGCCATCTATCTTTATTATAAGAATTGTTACAAACCTTCAATTCTTCAACAAAATGCTGTGATACCATTTGACCGTCTTTAATATGGATCCTAAATATAAATGCAAGCTCAGGCATTGAAAATATATGGTTGTATTTCATGAAGTAACATTAAGAACATTAACCTTTTAGACTATCAAACACGCAAAAACACAAATGTAAGATTTTGCAAGAATATTAGAGTCCCCAAAACATGTCTGAATGACTCAGTCTATGCACCAAATTTAGTTATACAAAGAGTGTTCCACATCAATGAGAGTAAAATAAGAAATATCTTCAACTCAATTATAATAATTGATTCCAAATCAGAGGTGGACACAATGGATGCCTCAGAACCATTCAAATAAGTGATTCATCTATGATTCTGTGATACATTCCTAGGAAGACAAAACATCCAGCATGTCAATTTTATAAAAACTTCTCCAGTAGTTGATAATTATTACCAGTGAAGAAACAGTATTCTGGCTCAAGATGGACATTTCCTAAAGTGAAGTCTCCCATATTAAATGCACAACACTCTAAGGCTAAAGAAAGCACTCTGCAAAATTAATACAGGCTGCTCCATTATTGAATTGCTTGCTTTTGTAATATCCCTTCTTGCCTTCCTCTGGTTCTCAGTTTCATATTACCTCTGGGCTACTTTGGGTTTACAGTTTTATAGAGAAAAGCTTTTTATTATTGTTATTATTTTTAGAGACAGGGCATTTTTTTGTTGCCCAGGCTGGACTTAAACTCCTGGGCTCAAATGATCCTCCCGCTTCAGCCTCCTGAGTAGCTAGGATGCCCAGCATTATCTGGGAAAGCTTTTGATGTATCATAAATTACCGCTGCTTGATATCACCTGCCTCCTAAATAATCTGATGTTTATTCACTTTTTCTGATACTGATATAACCATTTTTAAAACTTTCTTTAACCCCAGCCATGCTGGGTTGTCTTATGATAACATTATTTTTCCAAGTTCTATCTTTCTTTATGTAAGGCAATGAAAGAATGTTTCCATTTCTACCATTCTATAGTGAAGTTATTTGGAGGGCAAGATAATTGCCTCTTAATAAGAGGTGCTAAAGTGCTTGAGTACTGAGAACATATGGATCGATGGGCACGAGCTACATTAATGCTGATGATCCCGGTACTGGCAACCCTTCTACTCTCAAGATCCCAGAATGACCTGCTGAGAACTTCAGGCTTTCTTTTCCACATAATCACTTTCTTGGAGTACTGCTGAAATCTTTGCTTCCAAGGTGTCAGGTGGTTTTCACATTATTTTTGTACAACATTGTTGAGCCAAGAAGAAAGGTGAATGGTCCTGCTCATTTAAGATTATATCCAAAGAAAGAATATTCTGGGTGGCTATCCTCCCAGCAGAAGCTACACACCATATATTAATTTTAAACAGAAGCCATCACAATATATGTCAACTCACCAAAGTGTCCTAATGCCTAAACACAATATCTCAGCTACATCAAAAGCAGGATTTTTTTTTTTGAGACAGAGTCTCACTCTGTCAAGTGCAGTGGTGTGATCTTGGCTCACTGCAACCACTGCCTCCTGAGTTCAAGTGATTATCCTGCCTCAGCCTCCTGGGTAGCTAAGATTACAGGCTCACACCATCACATCTGGCTAATTTTTGTATTTTTAGTAGAGACAGGGTTTCACCATGTTAGCCGGGCTGGTTTCGAACTCCTGACCTCAGGTGATCCTCCTGCCTTGGCCTCCCAAAGTGCTGGGATTAGAGGCGTGAGCCACCACGCCTGGCCAAGAGCAGAATTTATTATACTTTTATGTTAGCACAGTTTTCCTCCTGTCCTCAAACATAACTCTATATGAGCAGTTAATAGAATAGAGAAGTTATCTACCCAGCAAAGGCTGGTAAGCATTGATATTCTAGCCAGTTTCACCACATAATCACTTTTAAATGATGTGATACCTGGGTGACCCTTCATAACTGGGGAGACTGGCATTGAAAGGACACATCCCAGCTTCCACTCAAAATGTTCCAGTACAGTGCACTTTCCAGCCACAGACAAAATAAGAACACAGGGCAGCATGTACTCTATCCGTATTTCTATCTCTATTCATTGGCTTTTCAACACTAGAGTCAGCACCTGGCACAGAATAGCAACCAATATGTTTATTGAGTTCTACTAAATAGAACTTGCTGCTAGAAGGTACATCTCTGTTCCCCTTCTTGTCTTTAAATCATGCAACCACACACACTTAATAATTATCTATCTGCAACAGGTACTATGCTAGGTACTATAGACACTGCCATGAACAAAACAGACACATTTCCTGTACTGACATAGCTTATATGTTGCTTTTCTGTGTCATATACTCTGGCTGCTTCTCTGAATCTAGGTAGAAAAATACTGTGCCAAAAAAGAGTCACTTAAGGAATCAGGGCCTTAGGGATTTACATCATTTGTAACTTAGTTCTCCAAAAAGAGAGAACTAAGTTTGACCAAATTAATTTGAGCCATTTGATCACATGGCTCAAATCAGATGAGCTGTTCCTGGAGGCTGTCATTCCACAAGTCTTACTGGGAGGGCAGCGCCTAGAACACTCTTTCTTTGAATCTCTAGGTAAGTTATCTTGAAGAGGAGCATGTCTGTGTTTTGTATTTCCTCAGGAAATCTTTGAGAGTGGTATGCTTTCTGAGCCCTTACATATCTGATAATATTTTTTCTGTTGTCTTTACATAAAAATGACAAGTGGACAGAATACGGAATTCATCAATCATAAATCTTATCTTTTATATCTCTGTAGGTAATTTCTCCAGTTTTCTGACGTTTATTTTCATTCCAGAAAAGTTTGAGGACAATCTAAATTTGTTCTTATTTTTAAATTTTCCCTTTCATATTGGTAAAACTCTTTATCACTGAAATTAATAAATTTAACAACATACAATGCAGACTATACATTTTCCTGTATGAATCTCTCATTCTCATCACCTCAAAATTTCCTCTTTAATTAAAAAAATGTTTGCTATTGTGCATTGGCTACTGACTTTAGCCTATCAGGTATTGTTAGTTCTTAAGCTATATCTTTACAAATTATCTTCCGAAGTGACAATTTATTCTCTCATTTTCATATTTTTATTCTTTTTCTTCATCAATTTTACCTTTATATTGCTGATTTGACATTATGTTCTTTTCAAGTTAGATTTTTATTTCATATCTGTGTTTTTGGTCTCCTTAGGGTCACATGTTAACTTGTGACCACTGATGGACAGCCAAACTTTTTCTGGAACTTTTGCTGTCCTTCTTAGATAGGTGTGATGGCCCAACTAAATCATTCAGATATGGTGTGGGTGCCTGCCCAGGACTTTGTTAAATGAGTAATGAATGCGGATTGCTGCTGATTCTAGAGACATTTGTATGAGGAGGGGACTGAAGCCACCTGGTTCCTGCTTCTTTAAGGACTCCCAAAAATGGTATCAATATAAACTCTATGAAAATCCTCATGCTATGCACTCAAATGTCTGATACCAGCCAGGTCAAAGGTAAGATTCTGCAGCATCATAACATAAGCACTCACACAGTACCAGGGAACCTCTCTTCTGAAGGGTCCAAGTGAAGAGCAAAGAGGATTTTAAAATGCCTACTTGGCCGGGCGCCGTGGCTCAAGCCTGTAATCCCAG
>NW_012112919.1:384344-398514 GCF_000951035.1 Colobus angolensis palliatus | reverse complement strand
AAAAAAAAAAAAAAAAAAATTGCCTACTTACCAGTAAAAAGAATTGATCATGTTATTTTTCAAAGTTGGAGTTTAGAACAAGCACGTTTCTTGTGTCTTAAATAATACAGACAGGTTTCACAAAGTAACTCTGAAGATAATTTAGAAGATATTTCAAAGCCATTTTTGCTCACTCTGCCATTGTAGATAAAAATTACTGGGCCATGGCCAGGAACGGTGGCTCACGCCTGCAATCCCAGAACTTTGGGAGGCCGAGGCGGGCAGATCACCTGAGACCAGGAGTTCAAGACCAGCCTGACCAACATAGTGAAACCTCATCTCTACTAAAAATACAAAAATTAGCTGAGCTTGGTGGCACATGCCTGTAATCTCAGCTACTTGGGAGGCTGAGGCAGAAGAATTGCTTGAACCCTGGAGGTGGAGGTTGCAGGGAGCAGAGACAGTGCCACTGCACTCCAGCCTGGCTGACATAGCAAGACTCTGTCTCAAAAAGAAAAAGAAAAAAATACTTAATGGGCCATGGGGCAAAGAAGGACATGATAGGGAACATAAACAGTTCAGTATTTAACATTCCTGGTGTACGTAGTGCTGAGGAGTCTAAGTCTAAGGGGCTGATCATGTGTGTGAGTAAGAGAGAAATCTGAATCCTTTTCCATTAAAAGTCTGGTGTTGCACTGGCCAAACCCAGACATAAGGAGGGTAGAGAATGGGAAAAATCATTCTGGCAGCATTGTGGATAAAGGATGGAATGAAGGCTGAAAGCTGATTTAGGAAACAATAATTCAGGTGAGAAACTGGCCTATTGTGACAATGTGGACAGAGAAAGTGAGAACATTTTTAGATATTTATATAATACAATAAAAACAACTCAGCAACCGACTGATTGTAGGAGAAATATATAAAAAGAGCTTAGAATAACTTCCAGTTTCTGTACTAAGTGATCAAATTGATGCTGAAACCAAAAGGGATATTAGAAAAAGGGGAGATTTTGAGTTGAAAGAGGGTGGGAACGTAGAACACAATAAATTCACTTTGGACCTATTAAGTTTAAAACACATATAGTTAGACTGAGGTGATTATTTCATGATGTATATGTATATCAAATTATGAAATTATGCACTTTAAACGTATACAATCCTTGTCAAATATATTTTAATTTAAAAAACAATAAATATAAGGTTACCAGGTAGAGATATTCAACATGATGTTAGATATATGGTCTAGAATTTTATAGAGAGAATTAAAAGGAAGATACAGATTCTGAGGTCATCAGTATATTACTACCTGGAAAGATTACAAAAGAAGACACTGGGTAATGTCCTAGGTACACAGGATACAACAGTAGAAAAACAGACCAAGTCCCTATCCTGGGAAGACGACATTCTATTAGAAGAAGAAAAGCAATAATCAAATAGGAAAATACATAAGTTGTATAATTTTAGACTGTTGTTTAAAAAGACTAAGAATACACTCTTAAAGGATGCTAAAATGTAAGAGTTGAAAGAACAGAAAAAAATTATTTGCAAAGAATTAAGAAGGAGAAGTTGAATTGAGTAGGTGTAGAAAAATCAAAGGCCAGAAGTGACATGTCAAAGAGGAGTGATCAAAAGGACCAATGCTAAAGATACTAAACCATCGGTAAATTTTCTTCTTGATTGTGTTCAAGGTCTTATGACTTTGTCTTTGTAATCAGAACTGCCAGAGAGCATATGGAGCTCTGGCTTTGCCATTCTGATTGCTGATTTTAAAACAAATCTTACCATATTTTTGATGTCTCATTCCTAAAATGTTCCTCCAAGTAAAACTAACTAATTCTAAAGGAATTTAAAATTATATATTCTTTATCCAAGTTGATTGTAGCTATCTCATTTCTCAGGCAAGGAAAACTTATCCCTCAGGACATGTGGAAGAAAATGGATATATCCTGATGTTGCTCTCTTTGAATAAAAAATTACTTTTCAGTTACAATACTTGCATATTCCTCTATTGGTAACTATTTTTTCCTAAAAATACAATTTGTCTGTATGTTTGTAATAATGTTAAAAGTAAACTAGATTATTTTCTGTCCCTAGAACTCTGAGCAGAAGTTCACAGTAGCAAGTTATTTGTATTTGCAATGCAGTTGTTTGTCTTAGATGTTGAATGTAACACCTTGAAGAGTCTTCTGAGGTATATGATTTTGTTCATCAAATTCATTATTTAGTTGCTTTTCTATGTTGCTTAGAATAGAATCAGTGTGAGAAGTTTTCATCTTGAATGTACTTCATCTTGAATGTGATTATATTTTAAATTCTGTCAGGTTTTACTAGCACTGTTAATGCATTTAAGTGTGCATAAAAGCCCAATCGTTTTATCCATTTCTTTTTTTCATGGGAAAGAACTGGAGTGTCAAGATAGTTATATTTGAATTAGCTGTAACCCAGGCAGAAGCTTTTCTGTGGCATGCATTTTTTAGAAATGGCAGGGGAATAAGTTTCACAGTGGGCAGCATCACTTTGAAAACATGATTATTAATCTTTTTTGGAGCAAAAATGCAATAAAGAAATTGGTTCAGCAGGATGAGAGCCTAAACATTCTTCTATTTGTTGCATGGTGTGAGATGGAAAATAAAATGGGTAAGGTTATAACCAAAATTCATTCTCCCTAGGAAGTTTTCACTGTAAAGCATGGCAAATATATAATAAACTTTTATTTTTCCTTTTTTAACTTGAGAGGGCACCAACTCTTCACCTTGTTAAGTACAGAGAAAATAATGGCCTTTTGATGGGCTCGTGCTAGGTTGAACTAGAAAACCACATCATTAACAATCCCATTGTGACGAAAAAATAAGTGAGTGGAAGAATTTTGTTATATAGCTTCCAAGTGTTTCTAATAAAAAACCTCACTAATGCACACAGACAACCACTATCCAGCAAAACTATTGCCCAGGAGAGAGCACAAGACATTCATGCTTACTCACTCTAGTCATGTTTGGTGCTGATCTTATAGGGCAACATTAGGGAATTATATTTCTTTTCTTCAAACTCCTCTCATTTTGTAAAAAGAGAAGACTTCATGACTCTTATAAGAAATAAAATGATGCTGTTTTAGTGTTTCATTAGGTGATATAAGAATAGTTAAATCATGTGAAGGCACAAGAAATGATCACATCCAAAAGCTCTGAGAATCTATAAGGAACTTTCTATTACAGGGCAAAGTAGCACTGTATCTTCTATTGAGACTTTGGTCCTAAACTTTAAACTAATTCCTCCTGAGATGCTTAATTCTATGGAGAGCTTAACTACATTGACTAAGTGTAGGTTACCTGAGTTTAAGGTTTACTCTGGATATTTCCAGCACAGATCCCGCAACTGCATCTTATTTTGTAATTATAATGTGAAGGAAGGCTGCTGATGCCAGGAACTGTCTATTTGCCAGCAGTGGCTAGAGGGAACTGGCTCGGTTCTATGCTTCAGACCTTTTTAAATCAGGGTACTATCTCCTGGGATGAAATGCTAGTTGAGAGTAAAAGGAGCGGTAGTGGAAGGGAAAGAGTGAGGGAGAGTGAGCAAATGGGCTTATGATTTTTTACTTTAACATTGTCAATTCTCCCTTCGTTAACCCAATGAGCAACATGATGTTCTCAAACTCAGTCAATCTACTGCACTGTCTCTTTTTTCCCTCCTTAGGGAAACACTCACAGAGTTTCTGTAACTAAGGTAGGCAGAAAAAGAGCTTTGATAACTCCCATGAGGCTAACTGACAACATATATGTTTCTAATATGAGCCTTACAACTGGGTTTGATCTGGTTTCATTGGATATATGATTCAAATGTTCATAAAGTTCAACATAATAGAATGGAATTCATTAACATTTTATTTTCCCCCCAAATGACCCACTTGTATTTATAATCATTTCCTTTCGTGTTTGAATTTCAATATTTCACTTTTTTTCTATTAGAAAAATGTACCAGGTCATTCAACACTGTGAACTGTAGGCCTCAGAAATGTAATAATTAAAATAAATGTTTTATGAATGCATGTTTGCTGTGGAATTTGGAAAGGGAAAATTTCATGGTAGCTCTTCTATTCCTCACTAAATTTTAATAAACTTGTTATTCCAAAATACTTCCCTGAACACGTTGAATTCTAATTATTTAACCCTTTGAAATGTCCTGTTTTCCCTCCATTTGTAGTCTTAACACATATACTTGAATTGTTTTTGTTTTCTTCTTTCCACAAGGGTAAAAACAAATAAAACATGAAATTGCTCTGTCCTGGGCAGAAGTTTAGTGCTGAGATTGCAGGTTTAACAATTTCAGCATTCTAACCAAGTGCCATTTTACTGTCCAGATTTCAATTGTTCCAAGAGTAGGAAAAAAGAATCTTTTCTAAAACATACGCCAGAATTTGGGATAATAGTGGGTCCATGTTATAAAATACATACAAAATGCAACAGAATCTGCAAGCTGATGTCAATTTGTCTTGGAGAAATTAGAGAAATTCAAAGCTTTCTCAAAAGAAATAACATACAATTCCATTCTATTTTAATACAGCACCAAATGAGATGCAATTTTAAATACTTAAAACACAACCACAAAATAACTTCAATAGATTTGGAATTGTATTTAATATTTGTGCATTTAATTCATGCAAATAAAAACATATAAATCAAATGGGCTTTAAGAATCTTTATTAAAGGATTCAGCATTAACTGCCGAATATATAAAAGTTTATGAAAAAAAGGACTAGATGTAGAATCTCAACATTTTTAGCATTGTAGGAGTCTTTAATGAGCAAAAGACAGTTTCAGTTTTAGGAGATATTATAAGCTGACTGATTTAGGGGTTTGTGGTTTACTCACTTTGAAGTAAAAGTAGTCACTCTCTTAATGTGATCTCTTACCTGGACACTCTCAAACTTTGTAAGATATTTCTAGGTCTAACTTATCATATTTTAAAGTAATTTAAAATAATTTAAAGATATAATTTTAAAATTTAATAATTTAAATTATTAAATCATTTAAATTATAATTTTATAATTTAAAGATGTAATTTTAAATACTTAAAATACAACCACAAAGTAACTTTAATAGATTTGGAGTTGTATTTAATATTTGTGCATTTAATTCATTCAAATAAAAATACAAATCAAATAATTCAGCCTGCATATTTGCTCTGTTTGTGATTTTTTAAAATTATTGAAAATAATTGAAAATCTTACAAAACATCATCTGTTTGAAGGATGTTAGAAAAGAGAGGGTAGAAAAATAGGACTGCACATTTATTGCTTAATGGTTTAACTTCAGTTACAAATACACACATATTATACATATCTGTGCGTGTATATGTGCACAGGTCTGTATACGCATGTGTGTGTATATACGTGTGTGTGTTTAACATGATTGGATTATTATCACCCATTCTATTGTTGGCTGGAATACACTGCTCTTTTCTGTTATTCTGCAGAGCAGGGTGCATCACAAGTGATCTCTGGACTTGCTGAAGCAACTATTATCTCTCCAGCAATTTCTGCCACTGCTTGGGTTTGGAAATTTCCTCCCTGCTCACCTTCACTGGCAGCACGTTCACCTCACCTAAGGCCCTCTGGTTCCACTCTTAATGATCCAAAAATGTGATGAGTGTAAAGAGAATTTTCCTCTCAGGAAAACAATAATGGCTAGATCAAGTGATACACTATGGGTTCACAAAGAAAGTGAGTCTATTTGATTTGTCTATTAACCTGGAAGAGCACATTGAATATTTTTTCTTTTTTAGAATAAGTACAGGCACACATTGATCTTTTACTGAAAAAGAAAACATTTAAAGGTACATATAAATAAGAACAAAATACTTTTATTTAGCCCTAGATCCCAATAATTTTTTTAGAACTCTTTTCCTAAAAGGTTTACAGTACAACCTTTTATATTTAAGTTTGCAACCATTTCAAGTTAATTAGTGTATAAAGTACGAAGTTTACACTGAGATTTTGAGCCTATAAATGTTTGTTTTCTCCAGTAACATTTGTTAAAAAGACAAAGAAAATGTGGCACATATACACCATGGAATATTATGCAGCCATAAAAAAGGATGAGTTTGCGTCCTTTGTAGGGACATGGATGCAGCTGGAAACCATCATTCTTAGCAAACTATCACAAGAACAGAAAACCAAACACCGCATGTTCTCACTCATAGGTGGGAACTGAATAATGACATCACTTGGACTCGGGAAGGGGAACATCACACATCGGGGCCTATCATGGGGGGGGGAGGGGGGAGGGATTGCATTGGGAGTTATACCTGATATAAATGACAAATTGATGGGTGCTGACGAGTTGATGGGTGCAGCACACCAACATGGCACAAGTATACAAATGTAACAAACCTGCACGTTATGCACATGTACCCTAGAACTTAAAAGTATAAAAAAAAAAAAAAGATTATTCTTTCTCCTTCAATTGCTTTTTTACCATTGTCAAAAATGAGTTGGGTATATTTACTTGTGTCAATTTCTGAGTTCTCTTTTTTGTTCTGCTGACTTATGTCTCCATCTCTCCACCAATATCATGTGCCTTTTCATATAAACTTGAAATAGATTTATCTATATGCATAAAAAAATGTAGCTGGAGTTTTTATATGATTGCCGTTAAGTCTACCCATCAATTTGGAGAGTTGACATCTTTGCTATCTTGAGTCTTCCAAACCATTAATAATGTTCGTTTGAATTTATTTAATTCTTCTCTAAATTCTTTCATGCACATTTTGTCATTTTTGCTATCTTGATTCTGCATGTCTTGTCAGATTTTTGCTGAAGTATTTTCTTTAGAGCAATTGTAAAGGTATTTTCAGTTTCCACACATTCATTGTTAGTTCATAGAAATACGATGAATTTTGGAGGATGGATCATTTATCCCGTGAATTTGCTAATTATTATTATTACTACAAGAATATTTTTAGTTTCGCTGAGACTTTACAAATACAATAGTATAATGTGCCATAGATGCCACTTTCCTTCTTTCTTTTTTTATTCCTATCAGTGTGCCTTGCTCTTGTGTTTTGCCCAATTGTGCTGTTTAGAACTTTTAGTGCTCTGTCAAATAGCATTGTTGAGAGCAGACGTCTCTGCCTTGTTTCCACCCTGAGGGGAAAACCATTCATTCTTTCATCAGTAAGCATGACATAGCTCTTTGTTTTTGATAAAAAGTCTTGATAAAGTTCAGGAAATTTCTTTGTATGTCTAGGCTTCTGAAAGTTTTTATCATAAAACTGTGCTGTATTTTGGCAAATGCTCTTTCGGCATCAATTGAGATAAGTAGCGTATGGATTTTTGAATCATGTTTCTTTGTCCAGGTTGATATTCCCTGTGTTTTAATTGACACATGTACACAATTTATATTTAAGATAACTGTAATATGTATGTCAAGGCCTAGGTGTTCTACTTTATGATTTATTTTCTGCTTGTTCATTCTCTTTTTGTTTCCTCTGTTCTCCTTCCTAACCTTATTGTGAGTTATTGAAGTAGTTTTAGGATTACATAATGATTTATTTATACTGTTTTTTAGTACATCTCTATATAATTTTCTTACTATCTTTACCTTATTATTGTTATACATGTGTAACTGATGCCAAAGTCAACTGGCATTGATGTTTTACCACTTTAAATGAAGTGTTGAAACTTTACTTCCATTTAAGTCCTTTTAGCCTCCTTGCTTTTAAAAATAGAATCGCACTGAGTAACACATCCAATACACTGGATGGTGCAACAGGCAGTGTTATAATTTTAGTGTAAACATCAAATATGATTTTAAAAACTTCTGAGATGATGAATAACCTATGACATCCATTTACATTTTCCCATTCTCTTATTTTTTTCTTTCTGAAGTTCCAAGCAGTTTTCAGATATCATTTGGTTTCTGTTTAGAGGACTTACTTCTCAGCTTTTTAAGAGGAGTTTTGGTAAAACACAAATTGTGTCCGTTTTCCTTCACATAAGGATGCCTTTATTTCTCCTTTCTTTTTTAATGTTATTTTTGCTGGACATAGAATTTGCACTTGACAGTTTTTTTCTTTCAGGACATACATGTTGGGACACATCCTTGTGTCCTACACTGTGTCAGATGAGGACTCTGTTGTCATTTGAATTTTACTTTTAGAAGTCCATATAGTTTTTTGGGGGTAGGCTTTCAAGAATTTTTATTTGTCTTCTGTTTTCAGAAATTTTTATATGATATGTTTTAATATGAGTTCTTTTAGGTGTATCTTATTTAGTATTTACTCAGCTACTTCATTCTCTAGGTTTGTGTCTTTGTCAAAATTAAGATGTTTTCAGATATCAATTTATTGACTCTTTTTCCAGCGCCACTATTTCTTTCCACTCTCTTTCTTGGTCTCTGATGATACATAGACTCAATATTATGATGCTGCCTGACAGGTCCCCAAGGGTATTCTCTGTTGTTTCATTTTGTATCTATTTTTGCTCTCTTGTTCAGAATAGAATCAGTAAATCCTACTGATTTGTCCTCAAGTTTACTGATTCTATCTTCTCTTCTCTCTTCTTTACTATTAAGCTTATCCAGTCAAGTTTTATTTCAGTTATCTGATTTTTAATTCTTTAATTTCCATTTGCTTAATTCTTATAACTTTCATTTCTTGGTGGAGACTTTCAAGATTTACATTTGCTTCAAAAGAACTCCTAATTGCCTGCTGGTGCCACCTCACTCAGTCTCATTGCAGCCGTGTCAGTGTGGAGGTTTGGTTCACCCCAGGGTCCTACCGACACCAGAAGTGGGGTTGGGGGAAATTGGAGATGATGCCACCTTGTCAGTGTGGTTGCACTGGGTGCAGCAGAGGCTCACCTTCCTGCTTGACTTCAGTGACACCAGGGTTAGGAAGGTGACACTAGCATACCTCACCCTGCCTCAGTCTCAATGTTGCTGCATGAATTTGAGGCTAAGCTTACCTCTGGCACCTCCAGACACTACTTTGGCAAGGGAATTGTAGAACTGTCTGCTTTTGCCAGACAGAAAATGGAAGAACAGCTTCTTTCTTGGTCTGCTGACATGACCTTGATAGAAATACCAGAATGCCACCTTCTTTTGCAATGTGGGAGAGAGAAGATTTATCTCTGTTCCTGTCCCCACTGATACCATCAGGCAAGGGAATCAGAGCACTGCTGCTTCCTTCCACTCCGTGGAAGTGAAGTGGATCATCAGCTCCACACTGGACTCCACTGAACTATGATGTTTGGGGGTTTTTCCACTGATGTTTGGCTACAGTCAGGTGGGTATTCCCTGCTATGCCATTATCTTCCAGGTTCTTTGGCTAAGAAAGCTGGTGTTTTGTTAGGTTTGGTTTTGTTGGGTGTGGTTTCTGGTTGGAGAGTGCTTCTGCAGCACTCTCTCCAGGGCAGATGAGAAGTATAGGAGACACATACCACTGTGTAATTCCCCAGGGAGTCTGACTTCCTTATTATACTTTTCCAACACTTTGCATGCTCATTTGTTGCTGTATGTGCAGACTTTCATTTAGAACACAAAGGATGTGATAGTAATGAGGCTTCTCCAACTGGGCTGAAAACAGATGTGTTTTTGTCTTAAAATCATAAGAGCAAGTATTTAAAAAATTACTTGAATAGGTTGGTGAGAATCCTGGGGAGAACTAACACATGACTGGGGAAAAAAAAAAACATTTTCAACACTACAAGAAAGTCATTTCATAACAGTAAAAATTCCAGCTTTATCACATTTATTCACATTATCTACAACTTACTCATTTATTCTAGCCTGGTGTCAGAATTATCATTTGTCCCTGTGATAAACAAAATTACTAGCCAAAGTGGAGTGTTTCTATGCAGCTTGTTTGGTCTTAACCTTAGAGTAGCCAATCAAAATACCATTTTCCAAAGTGTCTTTGATCAGTTTCTTTTTCCTTCTGGAAACCTCAGACTTCCTAGTGGATTTTTTTTTTAATTTGCAAAAAATAAGGATGAGATCTTGTAGTGTAGGATTTAGTAGGTTTTGAGAAACCCACAGAGACATGTGTCCACTATCCAGCACTACACAGAACAGCTGAATCACCCTAAAATTCTCTGTGTGATGCCTTTGTGATCAACCCTTCCCTTTCTTCCAATTGTGGGCAACCTCTGATCTGTTTTCTTGACCCAAAATTTTGCTTTCTCCAGAATGCTATACAAATGAAATCATACAATATGTAGACATTTGGGGCTGACTTCCTTCACATACATAATACATGTAAGTTCATCTCTACTATTGTGTAAGTGAATACTCTGTTCCTTTTTATTGTTCATGGTATTGATGCAATAGTCTATCTAGTCACCTGTAGAAAGATGTCTTGATTAGGCCGGGCACAGTGGCTGACGTCTGTGATCCCAGCAATTTGGAAGCTGAGACGGGCAGATCATGAAGTCAGGAGTTTGAGACCAGCCTGGCCAACATAGTGAAACCCCGTCTCTATTAAAAATACAAAACAATTAGCTGGGTGTGGTGGTGGGTACCTGTATTCCCAGCTACTTGGGAAGCTGAGGCAGAATAATTCCTTGAACCTGGGAGGCAGAGGTTGCAGTGAGCCGAGATCACGACATTGCACTCCTGCACTCCAGCCTGGGTGACAGTGTGAGACTCCATTTCAAAAAAAAAAAAAAGAAAGAAAGACGTCCTGGTTGTTTCCAGGTTTTAGAGATTATTAGTAAAGCTGCTAAAACATTTGCCCAGCCTACAGGCTTTTATGTGAATTTGTTTTCATTATACATTGATAAATATATAGGAATGGAATGGCTGAACCTCACACTGGACATATGTTTTACTTAATATAAAGCTGCTAAATTATCTCCTAAAGTGACCATGTCATTTTACGTTCCCAACAGTAATGAAAGAGAATATTTGTTGCTACACATCTTCAGGAGCATTTGATATTTCAATTTTTTATTTCTATTCTAATGGCAGGTAGTAGTATCCCATTGTAGTTATGATTTGCATTCCCTTATTAATTAATAACAATAAACATGTTTTCATATGTTTAATTGCCATATGTCTGTCTTCTTTTGAGATGCATGTGCTCAAAATTTTTGCTCTTTTTAGATTGGATTGTTTGTTTTATATTGTTGAGTTTTAAGGGTTCTTTATTCATTCTAGATGAAAGTTTGTATAAGATATGTGACTGATATGGTTTGGCTGTGTCCCTGCCCAAATCTCATTTTGAATTGTAGTTCTCATAATCCCTATGTGTTGTGGGAGGGACCCAGCAGAAGGTAATAGAATCATGGAGGCAAGTTACCCCGCTGCTGCTGTTCTCATGATAGTGTGTGCGTTCTCATAAAATCTGATGATTTTATATAGGGCTTTTCTTCCTTTGCTTGGCACTTCTCTCTCCTGCCACCATGTGAAGAACAATATGTTTGCTTGCCTTCTGCCGTGATTGTGATTGTGATTGTAAGTTTCCTGAGGCCTCCCCCAGCCATCTGGAACTGTGAGTCAATTAAACCTTCTTCCTTTGTAAATTACCCAGTCTCAGGCAGTTCTTCACAGCAGCAGCTGAACAGACTAACACAGTGACTTAATAATATTTTTCCCTGATTGTTTTAGCTTTTTGCTCTTGTAATGGTTCTTTCACAGAATGAGCATTTTCAAATATGACAAAGTGTATTTTTTCGTTTTCTCTTTTATGGATCATGTGTATGGTATTTTATCTAAAAACTCATCAATGACCCCAAAGTCATATCTAATATCCCCTGTTTTATGATAGTATTTTATTGCTGTATACTTTACACTTTTATATAGTCTACTTCAGTTCACATTTGTAAAAGTTGTAAAATATGCATTAAGATTCCTTTTTTTTTTACATGGGGAGATCCCATTATTACATTCCCATTTAGAGAATAGATTATACTTTCCTCTTTTCCTCTGTGCCTTTTTCAAAATGCAATGGAATATATTTGTGTGGATCTATTTCTGGGGTCTCTATTCATTCCATTGGTCTATGTGTCTAGTGTTTTAACAATATTTAAACAAAACCACAATATTTTGATAACTGTAGCATAATAGTAAGCCTTGTAATCAGTAGTGTATGTCCTGTAACTTTTTTTTTTTTCAGAAGTGCTTTGACTATTCTAGTTCTTTTGCTTTCCAATGACCAATAAAAAGCATGCAGAAATGTTCACTGTTAATGCAGGAACTCTACAAATAGAAATGGAAAAGACTGGTAGCTTAACTATATTGAGACTATGAATTCATAAATATTTAATTCCCCTCTTTCACTTAACTTTTCTCTTATTTATTGCATTTATATTTTGTAATTTTCAGCATATAGATCCTGCGCTTATATTGTTACATTAATACCTAAGTACTTAATTTTTGCTTCTTTTTTAAATGGTAATTTAGTTTTTTCAACTGTTAATGCCTAACACATAGGAAAATTATTGACATTTTATATTGACCTTTGATAATAAAACACTATTAATTTCACGTATTTTTATAGACGCTTTTTGTAAATACTGTAGGATTGTGTATATAAACATTTGTTTTATGAGCAAATAGAGGCAATTTTACTTCTTCCTTTTCAATACATATGTTATTTATTTCTTATTCCTGTCTTGTTGCACTTTGCAAATCTTGTAATACAATATTGAATAGGACTTGTTCCCACTCTTAAGGAAAAATCATTTCATAATCATCATATAGTATACAGATTTAAACATATATCCTAAGTTCTTTTATTCCTAATTTTATGAAAGTTTTGGTCAGAAATAGATGTTAGATTTCATTGAATGCTCTTTCTGCATCTCTTGAGAAGAAATGTTTTAAAAATAGCCTTTGTATAGCAGATTACTTGGATTGGATTTTAATAGTGAATCAGCTTTGTTTTCACTGGACATAATGAATCATCCTACATGGGTAGATGTTCAATTTGATGTCACAATATTTTGTTGTCATTTTTCATATATGTCCATGACTGATACTTGTCTATAGTTTTCTTTTCTCTCAATATCATTTTTTGATTTTGGTGTTACTGTAATGCTGGCCTTATAAAATGAGTTCGGAGTGCTCCCATCTGATCTATTTTATCTAAAAGATTGTGTACTGTCAAAATCATGTATTCTTCAAATATTTGATAGAAATCAGTGAAAGAACATGTAAATAGATTTTTTGGTAGATTTTATTTACAAATGCAATTTCTTTTTTTAGAAATCTTTCAGGTTCTTACTCTATGGAAAAATTTGTGTAAAAATTAGCAAATATGTCCATTTATTTGTTATTCTCTTCTCCCCCACCAGGGAAAGCAATAAAAATAATGTCAATTCCAAAAGAAGAGCCATGAATGTATTCTTAAATGTTTCAGAAGAAAAATAAATTTTATCTATTTTATCCAAATATATTCAGAAAATTGCCACTTCCACTAAATACCAATAGGTTTTCTTGACAAAAATTATCCATGTTTATATAAAATTACATAGCTATTGCAAAATTGAATTAATGCTTGAAATTCAGAATATTTATTAGTGTGTGAAAAGTTTAAGTATTTACTTTTATTCAATACTGAATTGCATTATTATCTTTGAAAGAGTTTGATACACACACATACATAAAAAGATGCACAGAACATTAAACTTGGTATTTGGAAAGCATGTTAGTCCACTATATGCATAGTAGAACTTAGTCCTCATTTAAAGCACTTTAATGAAATTTCCTCAGTCATACATTTTGATTTTAACAGAATCGGAATGTTAACCCAAGTATAAGCGTATTCAGTTAATGCTGAGTCAAGTCAGCTATGGGTAGGACAAAGAGCATGATATCTTGTTGTATAAAATGTAATTTGCATTCACAGCTTACTAAATGAATCAAAGTTTTCTCATCTCTAACATGAGAATAAACATAATAGTATGTGCCTTAATTACTTCACAGTGTTAGTATTACTGTGAAAATCAAATAAGTACATTTATTTAAAAGTATTTTAAAAGCAGCATGTATCATTTTAATTAGGTTAGGAAGACAATATCATAAGTATCAGAGCATTGAATGCTCAATGATTTATATTTAATATGATATACCCAGATTTTCCTGATATTTAGGTAAACTAATTTTATTTTATTTATTTATTTTTTTATTTATTTATTTTTATTATTATTATACTTTAAGTTCTAGGGTACATGTGCATAACGTGCAGGTTTGTTACAT
>NW_012112919.1:366755-378576 GCF_000951035.1 Colobus angolensis palliatus | reverse complement strand
CTCAGGGGTCAGGGACCCACTTGAGCAGGCAGTCTGTCCGTTCTCAGATCTCAACCTCCTGTGTTGGGAGATCCAGTGCTCTCTTCTAAGCTGTCAGACAGAGTCGTTTGCTTCTGCAGAGGTTTCTGCTTCTTTTTTTGTTGTTGTTGTTTAGCTGTGCCCTGTCCCCAGAGGTGGAGTCTACAGAGACAGGCAGGCTTCCTTGAGCTGCTATGAGCTCCACCCAGTCTGAGCTTCCCAGCGGCTTTGTTTACGTACTTAAGCCTCAGCAATGTCGGGCGCCCCTCCCCCAGCCTCGCTGCTGCTTTGGGGAGATGGCAGACTGCTGTGCTAGCAACGAGGGAGGCTCCGTGGGCGTGGGACCCTCCCGGCCAGGTGTGGAATATAATCTCCTGGTGTGCCGGTTTGCTTAAAGCACAGTATTGGGGTGGGAGTTACCCGATTTTCCAGGTGTTGTGTTTTTCAGTTCCCCTGGCTAGAAAAAGGGATTCCCTTCCCCCTTGAGCTTCCCAGGTAAGGCGATGCCTCGCCCTGCTTCAGCTCTGGCTGGTCGGGCTGCAGCAGCTGACCAGCACTGATCGTCCGGAACTCCCTAGTGAGATGAACCCAGTACCTCAGTTGAAAATGCAGAAATCACCGGTCTTCTGTGTCGCTTGCACTGGGGTTGGAGACTGGAGCTGTTCCTATTCGGCCATCTTGCTCCGCCCCCCCCCGGTAAACTCGCAATTTCTTAATTAATACAGGACTATTTGTTACCGTTTCTTCTACAGTGAGGTTTGGCAGTATGTGTTGTGTCTCTAAAGGAATTTCTCTTTTTCATCTCATCTATTATATTTGTGTGTGTAAAATTATTTGTAGCATTATTTATTTATGCTATAATGTGTATTGATAGCTTGTCTTTCAGTCCTGTTGTTAGTAATCTGTACTCTCTCTTCTCTTTCCCTTTCTCTCTGTTTGGTTTTCAATTTCACTTATTTCTGCCCTAATTGTTATTAGTTCCTTTCTTTAGTTTCTTAGATTTAAGCTGTTCTTCTTTCTCTACGTTCCTAAAGAAGAATCTTAGGCTACTGAGGTGAGATTATTATTCTTTTCAAAGAACCAACTTTTAGCTATGTTTATTTCTTCTACTGTTTTTCAATCTTCTACTTCACTGATTTATACTCTAATCTTTATTATTTCTTTACTTCCACTAGCTTCATATTTTGTTTTCTCTGGCTTTTAAACTGCCTTTAGGTATAGAGTGATGTTACTGATTTGAGATTTTTTTAATGTAGTTGTTTATATCTATACATTTTCCTTCAAACTCTACTTTCACTGCATTCACTAAGTTTTGGTATGTTTTGTTTTTATTTTGTCTCAAGATATTTTCTAATTTCACTTGTGATTTATTCTTTCACTGGTAGTTTAAGAGTGTATTGTTTAATTTCTGCATATTTGTGAATTTTTCAGTTTTCACTTATCTGTTGTTTCCTCCATTGTGGTTGTAAATTATATTTTGTAAGATTTAAAACTTTTAAAAATGATTAGGACATATTTTTGTGGACAAAGATATGGCCTATCCCAGAGAAAGTTTCACATCCACTCAAAAAGAATGTATATTCTGCTGTTGTTGGGTGGACTGTTCTGTACATGTGTATTAGCTCTAAGTGGTTTATACTATTGTTCAAGTCTTCTATTTCTCATGAAGCTTCTGTCTGGTTTTCCTACCCATGAATTAAAATGAGGTATTGAAGTGTCCAACTACTACTATAGAACTGTGTGTTTATCCTTTCAATCCTGTTTTTTTCAGCTTTACTGAGGTATATTTGAGAAATAAATATTGTATATATTCAAGGTTTGCAATCTGATGTTTCTATATGTATGCACATTCTGAAATGATTACCAAAATGAAGTCAATTAACATACTAATTATCTCACATAATAGTTACCTTTTTTGTGTGCATGCATGAGATAAGAATACTTACCCCATTCCTAGAGACTGCAGAGCAGCCATTCCAGCTGCTCCAGGCTCCTGCAGAGGAGGAGCGGGGCGGGTGGCACCGCCAGGGGGGACCCTCAGGCCTGGCGGGCACGCACTCCAGAGGCTGCCCAGGCCAAGGTGCAGTCGTCCTCTGCCCTGTGTGTGCAGGCAGCAGCCGCCTGTCATCTCCCAAGTCCCCTCGCGCCGCCGGCATCGCAGAGCCTGGGCCAGACATCCTGGAGACTGCACAGGAACAAGAACTGAGAACCTGCCGCTCAAACCCATCCCAGGCGACTGCGGACTGCCCATGCCAGCGGCTCCTGTCTCCCTGAGGTGGAGGAGTCGAGCGGGATGCACGACTTGGGGGCCCTCAGGCTGGGCGCACTGGCCATCCCCAGGTCTCCCAGGCCATGCCCCTCCAGCCCGCCTGGGCTCCCCAGCTGCAGCCACCCTCTGTGTGCAGGTAGCAGCCTATGGGAAACCTCTAAGCCCACCTGCACTCTTAACACCTCAGAACCGGGGGCATATGTCCCGGTGGCTGCAGCCAAGCCAGATGGTCTGCCCCATGGTGGCTGCACAGGAGCGAGAACCTCCCGCTCAGTCCTATCCCCGGTGGCTGCAGAGGGCCCCTGGCCAGCGGTCCCCAGCTCGGGCAGAGGAGGGGGCAGGGCCTGGTGGGCTCTCAGGCTGGGTGCACTGGTGATCCAGAGGCCGCTCAGGCCATGCTCCCCCGCCTGGACGCCCAAGCTGCTGCAGCCCTCCGCTTGTGGACAGCAGCTGTCTGGGAACTCCCAAGCTCGCTCACGCTCCCTGGATCGCAGAACCCGGGCCAAATGTCACCGTGGCTGCGGCCAAGCCAGGTGGTCTGCCCAGCGGCGGCTGCACAGGGGCGAGAACTGAGAACCTGCCATTCAACCCCATCTCTGTTGGCCGCGGAGTGGGGTCTGGGGTCCCTTGGACCGCCTGGCCAGCGGTCCCAAGCTCCGGCAGAGAAGCCGAAGGGGAGGCACGGCGAAGGGGACGGACTCTCAGGCTGCGCGCGCTCGCAATCCCACGGCCGCCCAGGCCATGCCCCGCCAGCCCTCCTGATTGCCCAAGCTGCAGCCCCTTTTATTGTTTGTGTGTGTGCAGGCAGCAGCCGCCAGGCAACCTCCAAGCCCGCCAGCGACCCCAACCTCGCAGAACCTGGGCCAGATGCCGCAGTGATTGCGGCCAAGCCAGGCGGTCTGCCTGGCGGCGGCCGCACTAAAAACAAAAACTGACCTCAGCCCCATCCCCGGTGGCTGCGGAGGGCCCGGGCCAGCTACCCTATCTCTCTTCAGAGGAGCAGGGCGGCCAGCGCTGCCGGGCGGGCTGCGCGCCTGCGATCCTGGGGCATCCTGGGCGAGCCCAGAGAACCCGCGAGCCAGCGGCGCCTGAGCCCGAGCTGTAGTAGCCCCCTGCTGACGCGTGCTGCCTGGGAGCGGCTTCCGGAGTCTCAGCGGGCTCTGAGCTGCAGGCGGGTGCCTAAAGGCTCTACTTTAGAAAGAACTTCCTTAATTTTTTGAAGAGAGTATTCTGTATCCATTTTATAATTTTGTGGCCACCCAAAAGGTATGTCCAATCATAGACACAGTGAATACAGTAAGTGGTAGTTTAAAGTGTTGACTTTTGGTCGGGTGCAGTGGCTCACACATGTAATCCCAGCAGTTTGGGAGCCCAAGGCGGGTGGATCACCTGAGGTCAGGAGTGCAACACCAGCCTGACCAATATGGTGAAACCCCCTCTGTACTAAAAATACAAAAATCATCCAGGCGTGGAGGTGTACGTCTGTAATCCCAGCTTGGGAGGCTGAGGGAGGAGAATCGCTTGAACCCTTGCAGTGAGCCAAGATTGTGCCACTGCACTCCAGCCTGGGTGACAGAGCGAAACTCCCTCTCAAAAATAAATAATAAAATAAAATGTTGAATTTTTACAAGTCATTGTTTCCATTCTAATTTTTGAATGCAACCGCAGCCTCTTACAAAACAGCCTTGTTAAACTAATTCCCTGATAATAAATTCTTGAGTAAAAGGGGAATCGATCGGGCGGTTTCTGCCATAATTTGGATATTAATTAAAATCTTCTCTAGAACGTAGGAAGAGAAGATAGAAACACCATTTCCCTTTTGTCCAATATTTTTAGAACGGACAACAAATTATTTTGAAATTCTGAAGAACTAGCATACCTCTCAGCTAAGAAAAAAATAGAAAGAAAGAACTAGATGGAGCAAAGGAGAACTTTGCTCCATTTGAAAAAAGAATTCTGAGCAAAGACTGCTTATTTCAGGGAGTTGGCCATCTCCATGATTTTGTTTCCCAGCAACCTGGAGATCTGTCAATTGGATGGAGGCTGCAAACAAACCATTCTATCAGCCTTCAACCATCCACCACCAACACCTGCCCCCTCCAAACGACTCAGCCTTCTCTTAACTCCTGCCCACAGTGCAACATGTTTATTCACTAATTCAAGGAGGGGAGTTGTGGGGGAAATATTAGGTCGGTGCAAAAGTTACTGCAGTCTTTGCCATTGAAAGTAATCGCAAAAGCCACAATTACTTGTGCACCAACCTAATACTTCCAGCCCACAATACTTGGGAGTCCTTGAATACCATATTTACTTTTGAGTAGTAAAGAACCAACCCAATTGAAAAATTGAACTAGGAAAAAAATCATAACAGGTTCCAACTATTATTTGTTTGTTCATTCATTTTTCCATGCAGAATTTTAGCTAGTGGCATTAAATTAACTGTTTCCTAGAAAATAAAACCACTACAAAGAAACACCATTGAGGGCATACCTTAAGTTTGAAATTTTTCATTAATACCTGAGGACTATTTGAAATGTGAAGTCATGAATCAAAGAGAAGTGAAAGGACTTTTTTAAAAAGCTGATCAGAGACACTGTTTGAATCTTTGCCTGGTGATTGGGATACGAGGGTAAAGATTTTAAAGATTCTCAAACCCCTCCTCTTCCTCAGCCTAGTTCTAAGGGGAAAACGGAATTCCTAGGCAGCGTGGCATGAAACAATCACATTTCTTTCTTCCCCTGCTACGAAGATTATAAAGCCCTAAGAGATTAACAAAACTCTCTACTTAGATTAAAGATCAAAACTTGATACCCTGAAGACCAGGGTGCGTGGAGTGGGATGCGAGGAGCAATGTATTTCCTAATTTGGTAACATATAAACTGAGAAGGTTAGGATGGAACACCAGGGTCTTAAAAATTCAATTCTACTGGGTCCCATTCAGAGACAATATTTAATATATGGTATTGCACAGGCAGCAGCCCATCAGAAATAGCACTGGCCAGGGCACTAGGTCAGGGACCTAGAGGCTCCCTGCTAAGCCATGCATTGACCTTTGGTTTCCAGATTATAAGCAGGGTGGTAGAACACTGAAAAAGCTCCAGTCATCAGATATCTACCACCAAGCAGTATTTTAACAATGGATACAGCTCTCCTGGAGCATACCAGCTGCATGTCAGCCCCAGTCTGACCTTTCCAGGCACCAATGATTAGCCAGGCCCATGACCATTATGCCCCCAGCCTTGCTTTCCAACATCATCCAATTTCAGACAATCACGTAGCTCTTGCCACTTTATACCAAGGGCCATCCAATTCGAGAGAAAGCATTCAGGAAGACACAAATCCTCTTCCTAGACTATTCACCATAGTCACACTAGGCACATCAGATGGGGAACAGGAGTTTTGATTTAGCATTTGGCATTCCCACATTCGCTCAGGAGTAAACAGAAATCTGAAGCAATAGGATTAGAAAGAAACTCACAAAATTTAAATGTTTAATACCACTTTCATCATGTCCTTCTCTGACTACACCTCGGTCTCCCCGGGACAGGTAAATTAGATTGGAATATGTTCTATATCTTCAAGCTGCACATTTAAATCCGTGTCATTTTAATTCTTGTGAATATGTGTGAATAAGTCTATAAAATTATTAAGAGGGAAAAATACTTAACCAAAAAGAAAGGCTCACTGGTGACATCAACCATAATGACCAGGATATAGGGGCTTGTTTAATTATTATTAGAAAAAGCAGATTATCTTTAATAGTGTTTCATATTTCATGTTTTCCAATATACAGTAAGTCCTTCTCCTTCTTTTTTCCTTATGGGCTTTGATTTTTAATAAAAGTCTTATTTGAAGATCTTGGAAAAGCAGAGCAGCTGAAGAAATGTGTTTTACTTCCTGTTCTATTATTAATATTATTAATGAGTCCATTCTGCAGTCCATTGTTTGCTCTTCCATTCCTCATGTTACCCCCTTTGCTTTGTCTTAAATATCCTTTTTTTTCTGAATGAGTTTCTGTTCACTCATCTTTCTAAATTAAGGTAAAATTCACACTCATATAAAACTCACACACTTATATGAAATTCACTAAAGTGTTTAGTGAATTTAGAAAATGTTTTTAAAAGTCACATACACAGAGATAGAGAATAAAACTCTAGTTAAGGGAGTAGGAGGAGAGATGTGAAGATGCAGGTCAGAGCGCACAAAGTAACAAATACGTAAGATGAACAAGTCTAGAGACCTAACGTACAACATGAGGACTATAGTTAATAAAACATATTGTATTCTGGAAGCTTGCTAAATGAGTAAATTTTAATTGTTCCTGCAACACAAAAAACAAAATGGGTAACTATGTGACATGGTAGATACTTTAATTTGCTTCACTATAGTAAGCATTTTACTATCTACATGTATCCCTTACCATCGTGTTGCATACCTGAAATACACATGATAAAATTTATTTTTAAAATGTACAATTCAGTGACATTTTGTGCATTTACTATGTGATGCAAACATCACCACTATCTAATTCCAAAACATTTTTGTAACCACACAAAAAACTCTATGCCCATTAAGCAACCATTCCCTGTTTCCTCTCTCCCTCTCAGGCCCTAAAAACAACTAATCTCCTTTTTGCCTCTATAGATTTGCCTATTCTGGATATTTCATGTAAATGAGCTTGATCAAGATGTGGCTTTATGTGTTTATCTTATTTCACTTAGCATGTTTCCAAGGTCCATCTATGTAGAAGTACCTTTTATGACTGAATTATATTCTGTTGTATGGGCATACCATTCATTGCTTTTTTATCTATCAGTTGCTGGACATTTGGGTTGCTTTTGAATATTATTAATAATGCTATTATGAACACTCATATAGATGTTTCTGTTTGGACACCTGTTTTCAGTTCTCTTGTATATATCTAGAAGTGGAATTGCTAGATCATATGACAATTCTATTTTTAATTTTTGAGGAGTGGCCAAACAATTTTGTGCAGTTGCTGCATCATTTCACATTCACACCAGCAACATACAAGGGTTTCAAATTCTCAACATCCTCACCAACACTTATTTTCCATTTTCAGTATTATAGCCATCGTTGTAGGTATGAAGGGGAATTCATTGTAGTTTGATTTCCATTTCTCTAATGACTAATGATGCTGATCAACTTTTCATGTACTTATTAGTATACCTTCTTTGGAGAAATGTTTATTCAAATCTGCTGTCCATCTTTCTTTCTCATTTGGTCCTTTGCCTTTCTACTGTTGAGTTGTACATTTCAACTTTATTTTAAGTTCAAATATTTGGCATTGATTTTTCAAACAAATGACAAAGTTGCAAAATGGACAAAGTGATAAAAATAAAGCAAACCTAGATCACTTGCCACACCTACTAAACAAACACATACAGTAACTTTAGTTTTAGATTTATGAGTTTCAATATCAGGGCTGAGCAGGACCAGTGCAGGGCCAGTGCAGGGTGAGGGTAAGGCCAGGGCATGGAAGGGCAGAGCAGGACCAAGGAAGGGCCAGAAGAGGGCCAGGGCAGGATCAGGGCCAGAACAAGGGTACGGCCAGGGCCAGGAACACGGTAGGACCAGGGCTGGGCCCAGGTTGGAACATGCAGGCAGAGCATGGACAAGGCAGGGCCAGAGCCAGGCCATAGAGAGGAGAGGGCCAACACCAAGGCAGAGTCAGGGTAGTTCCAGGGCTGAGCAGGGTCAGGGCAGGTCGAGGGTTGAGGCAGAGCTAGGGCCAAGGCAGGGCCACGGCAGCACCAGGACAGAGGGCAAGGCGATGGCAGGACTGGGCCATGGCAACGCCTGGTCAACTCCAGGACAGGGCCAGAAGCAGGACAGGGCCAGGGCCAATGCTCAGGCCAGGGACAGGGCATGGCAGGAAGTGCCAGAGCAGGGCTGGGCCATCGTTGGGGCAGGGCAAATCAGGGCCAGGACACTTCCAAGTCTAGCTCTGGCTCTGCCTTGGCCCTGGCCCTTTCCTGGCCCGACCTTGTCCCCGGCCCTGCCCAAACCATGCGCTGTGTATTTGACCAGTGTTTTGGAATCAGAATCCTACAAGAAACTTTAATAAGCTATTTTTGTGCATTTTTGGTAGAGATGGGGTTTCACAGTGTTGTCCAGGCTGGTTCCAATCTCCTGAGCTCGAGCCATCCACCTGCCTTGGCCTCCCAAAGTGCTGGGAGTAATCTGGCCAAGTACTTAACCTCTTTATGTCTGTTTCCTACGTTAGGAAAATGGGGATGCCATAAGTACCTAGCACATAGAGTAACTGTGAGAATCAATGCCTCATATATATACGTATTTATAAAATTATACTCATAGAACACTACCGGAAGCAAGGAAAGTATAAATTAATATTTAGTAATTATTTACTGCAAATATTATTGCTATTACAAACAGCATAATATAGATATTATTATTACTACTATAGTTATCTTAAAAATCTAAAACAAAATTTCTAAATAATAGCCTAATGTAATCTCTCCTGCTCTGCCCTGGCTCAGCCCTAGTGCTGGCTCTACCCCTAGTCTTACCATATCCCTGGCTCTGACCTTTCTCTGGCCCTGCCGCTGCCCTGGCCCTTCCCATCTTCGGGCCTTACCAAGGCCCTACCCTGATCCTGTCCCTGCCCTGGCCTGGTCCTGACCCTGTCCCCCTACCCTAGAGAAGTGGAAGGGCAGAGCCAGGGAAGGGCCGGGGCAAATAAGGGACAGGACATGTGGAAATCCAAGGAAACGCCAGGGCCATGACAGAGCCAGGGCGAGTCCTTGGCAGGGCCAGGAAAGGGTCAAGGCAGGTCAAGGCAGGTTCACTGTACGGCCAAGGTCCAGGTCAAAGCCAGGGCAGTGGAAGGGTCAGGCCTGCATAAGGGCAGGACCAGGGCCAGGGATACAGCAGGGCCAGGGCCAGGGCTCTGACAGGACAGAACAAGAGCAGAGCAGGGCAGGACCAGAGCCAGGCATTAGAGAGAGTAGGGCAAATGCCAAGGCAAGGCCAGGGCAGTGCCAGGGCTGAGGCAAGGTCAGGGAAGGTCCAGGGCTGAGTCAGTGCTAGAACCAAGACAAGAGCAAAGGCCGGGGCAGATCTAGGGCACAAGCAAGGCAGGCTAGGGCAGGGCAATAGCAAGACCAGGCCACGGCAGGGCCAGCCCAGGATAGAACAGGGAACAGGCAGGGCAGGGCCAGGGCCAGGGCCACGGCTGGGGCAGAACAAGGACCAGGACTAGAGTCCAGGCCAGGGCAAGGGTATGGCCAGGGCAGAGGTAGGGCCAGAGCCAGGGTCTAGGCAGGGCCAAGGCAGGTCCATTGCAGGGCCGGGGTTCAGACCAGGGCCAGGGCAGGGCCAGGGCCAGTACCAGGAAAGGGCAATGTCAGGAACACGGCCATGGCAGGACCAGCAACTTGGCTAGAGCCAGGACAGAGACAGGGTCAGGGGTGGGGCCAGAATAGCATGCCAGGGTAGGGCCAGGGCAAATTAGGGCCAGGACAGGGTCAGGATGAGGGCTGGGCCAGGGTATGGCCTTAAGTAGCCAAGAGCCAGGTCCAGGGTCTATGCCAGTGCCAGCGCCGGCCCAGGGCAGGGACAGGGCCATGGTCAGGTCTAGGACAAGGCTGGGGCAGGGCCAAGGTCTCGGTCAGAGTAAGCACAAGACCAGGGCAGAGCCAGGGAAAGGGCACGGCCATGGTAGGGGCAGGAGAGGGATGGGCCAAGGCAGAGCCAGATTAAATCAGGGACAAGATACCTTCGAATCCACTTCAGGGCCAGGGTCATGGCAGGGCCAAGACAGGGCCAGGGCCAAGACAGGGCCAGGGCCAGGACTGTCAGGATCATTGGCAGGGCCAGGGCCATGGCACCACCAGGGTCAGGAGCAGTGGTCAATGCCAGGCCAAGGCCAGAGCAAGGACCAGGTTTGCACTAGGGCCAGTGTGAGGGCCAAGGTGGGGTCAGGGCAGGGCCAAAGGCAGGGTGGAGCCAGGGCAGGGTGGAGCCAGGGCAGGGTGGAGCCAGGGCAGGGTGGAGCAGGCCCAGGGTAGCACTGGGTTAAGGCAGGGCATGACCAACCAGGGCAGGTCTATGGCTGTGGCAGGGCCAGGGCCCGGGCCAGCGCCAAGGCAGGGCCAAGACAGTGACAGCTCCAGGGCAGGGCCGGGGTTAGGACCACAGACATGTCCAAGGCCAGTGCCAGGGCAAGGACAGGGGCAGGGCCAGGGTCATCTAAGAACCAGGGACAAAGCCAGGCCCAGAGCAGAGCCAGGACAGTTACCTGGCAGGGCTAGGGTCTAGGACAGGGCCATGGCAGGGCCAGGGCCACAGCCAGGTCTGTGCTATGGCCAGGTCCAGCACAGTGCCCAGGCAAGGCTAGGGTGAAGGCCAAGGTAGGGCCAGGGCAGGGTCAAAGCTAGAGTACGGCCAAGGCAGGACCAGGGCAGGCAAGGCAGGGCCAGGAAAGCATAGGGTCAAGGCAGGGAAGGGCCAAGCCAGTGCCAAGACCTAAGCAGGGCCAGGGGAACAGCCAGGGCAGGGACAGAGCCATGGCCATGGCCTGGGCAGGACCAGGTTCGGGACAGGAGCAAAACAAGGGCAACAACAGTGCAGGTTCTTGGCACAGCCACGGTCCAGGACAGTGTCAGGGCAGGGCCAAGGCAGGCTCTGGGCTGTGGTAAGACCAGTGAGAGGGCTCAGGCTAGGACAGTGATAGGGCCAGAGTCAGGGCAAGGGTCAGAGCAGTGCAAGGCGAGGGTAGGGCCAGGCATTTCACGGTCAGGGCCAGGGGAGAACCAGGGCAAGGTCTGAAGCAGGGAAGGGCCAGGGCCAGGACAGGTCCAGGGCAGGTCCATGACAGGGCCAGGGGCTGCGTAAGGGCAAGGGCAGGGCCAGAGCAAGGTAAGGGTCAGGGCCAAGGCCAGGGTAGGGACAGGGCAAGAAATATGGCAGGACCAGGGGCAATGCCAAGGCCAGGGCTGGGCGAGGGCTGAGTCAGGGCAGGGCAGGGCATGGAATGGCCAGTGCAGGACACAAGAGGCGGTCCATAGAGAGAGCAGGGCTGATGCCAGGAAACAGCCAGGCTAGTGCCAAGGCTGAGGTAGTGTCATGGCATGTACAGGGCAGGGCCAGGGCCAGAATCGAGCCAGGGCACTGCCAAGGAAGGGTAGGGCAGGGCAATGCCACAGCCGGGTCAGTACTAGGACAGGGCAGAACAGAGCAAGCTGATGGTAGGGGCAGGGCAAGGATAGCCCAAGGCAGAGCCAGGTCACTCCAGGGCCAGGACACCTCCAAGTCCACTTCAGGGCCAGTGCCATGACAGGACCAGGGTCAGGACAAGAGGCAGGGTCAGAGCCAAGGCTGGGCCAGCACAGGTTCAGGGAAGGGCCAGTGCAAAGGCAAGACCAGGATGGGACCAGAGCAGGGCAGGGCCGAGACAGTCCACGTAACAGTAGGACAGGGCCAGGGCAAGGCAGGGCAGTACAGGGCCAGGTCCACGGCAGTGGCAGGGCAAAGCCAGGCCCATTGCCAATG
>NW_012112919.1:359425-360850 GCF_000951035.1 Colobus angolensis palliatus | reverse complement strand
CCCCACAGCCGCGCAGTGCAGCCCTGGATAGCACACTTAGCCCACCCCACTGCTGCCGGCAATACAGTCTGGGATAGTGCTCCCAACCAGCTCCCCGACAAAGGCACTGCAGCCCTGGTTAAGGCCCCCAACCCAACCCCCGGTGCAGGCAGCACAGCCCCAGATAGCACACCCAACCAGCCACCCAAGGCGGGCAGTGACGCCTGAGATAGGGCCCCCAAACTGTCCCAGGCCACGGGCAGTGCAGCCCTGGATAGCGCACTCACTCTGATGCCTTTCTATGCTCTGGCCAGCTGCAGTGTCAGCAGCTGCCACCAACTGCAGCGAGCAAAGCATGCCAGCGAGGCGAGTCAGCGAGGACAGCCACAGCCCCACAGGCTCCAGCCTCCAGCCTGCGGCAGCCAGCACCTCCTACTCCAAGCTGGGAAGGGAGCAGCTACAAAGTCACACACAGACAAGGCTGGAATAGGGAGACTCGCCCACTTAACATGCTTTATATACCAAGATTATAAACTACGTGTTCTGATTGGATGAGAGGAAAAGGCTAGGCCTACTCTGATTGGACTTTATTTTCACATGCTCATTGGTTAGTCTAATACTTGCTCTCATCCAATCAGAACGTGAAAATAACGTCCAATCAGAGCAGGCACAGCAGTTTTCTCTCATCCAATCAGAACATGAAGTCCAGGAACCACAACCTCAGTATATAGGGCATGCTAATGAACATCACCTCATTGTGGGCTCTGCTGTGTTAGTCCGTGCGTTTCCTCCACTGGCAGTTTAAAGCAGGCAGAAGCCGGTTCTGCCCCCCTACACTGAAAGCTGGAGCCTCTGGTGCCAGGGCTTGCCTCTGCTTGGTGTGTGGTGGCAATGGAAAGAGGCAGCTGGTGGTGAGAGCTGCTCCATGCCTGGCTACAGGAAGGGAAGGAGGAGGAGGAGGCACCTACCACAGGCTGGAGGCTAGAGCCTGTGGGATTGTGGCTGGCCTCGCTGGCCCTCACCTCACTGGGTCGCCTCGCTGTGGTTGGTGGCAGCGATGGACACTGCAGCTGGCCAGAGGGTAGAAAGGCGATGGGGTAGGTGTGCTGTCCGGGGCTGCCCGCAGCGGGGACTGGTTGGGGTGTTATTCCAACGTCACTATTTTGGCGTACTAGAGTGTTATTCCGGGCGTCTACCAGTTTCAGGTGTGCTGTCGGGACTGCACTGCTCTCAGCAGCAGGGGTAGGTAGGGGGGGTGTGGGCAGGGTGGCGGTGTGGGAGGGGCGGATGGGAGTCACTATCTTGGCTGTATTGCTGGCAGCAGTAGGGCTGGTTGGGGGCGCTATTGGGTGCTGCACTGCCCCCAACAGGGGCCGGGTGGGGGCTGCTATTGTGGTTACACTGCCCGTGGCCTGGGGATGGGAGGACTGGTCGGGGTCCTGACTG
>NW_012112919.1:358406-358694 GCF_000951035.1 Colobus angolensis palliatus | reverse complement strand
GGCTACACTGTCCATGGCGGGATGCCGGTGGGGTGCCCTGCGCTATCCAGGGCATCATTCCCCGTGGCTGCCGGATAGTTGGGGGTGCTGTCTGCTATGTGGGGCTGCACTACCCGTCCTGGGGAGGGGGTTGCGGACCTTAAGGATCCTTGGCGGCACTATTCAGGGCGGGGAGGAGGTTGCTGTGCTCTGCCTGGGGCGTCACTGCCTGCAGTGGGTTAGGGGTCCTCTCAGTGGCTGCATGGCGCACGGCAGGGGTAGGATGGGGAAGTGTTCTGGTGCTGCGCT
>NW_012112919.1:344669-356715 GCF_000951035.1 Colobus angolensis palliatus | reverse complement strand
TTAGCCAGGAGTGGTGGCAGGCCCCTGTAGTCCCTGCTACTTGTGAGGCTGAGGCAGGAGAATGGCGTGAACCCGGAAAGTGGAGCTTGTAGTGAGCTGAGATCACGCCACTACACTCCAGACTTGGCGACAGAGTGAAACTCAGTCACAAAAAATAAAAAAGTATAGCACATATAATTACACATAGTACATAAAAGTTAATAATAATAATGAACGACTATGTTACTGGTTTATGTATTTAATATACTATGGTTTTTGGCATTTTTTTAGAATGCATTCCTTCTACTTATATTAAAAAAAAAAGTTAACTGTAAAGATCCTGACCCAGTGTAGGCCTAGGCTAGTGTGTGTGTATTTGTGTCTTAGCTTTTACCACAACGAAGTTTAAAAAATTTGTATGCTTATTTTTTGTTCTGAATACTTACCAAGATACAACTTACAAAGAGAGGAAGCCTTGGGGCACCTCAGTGTGTCTTTTTAAAGCTAACACTCTCATTAAAAAAAAAAAATAAAACACAGAAAAAGCTATTCTTCAGAAAAAGTTTGAGTGTCTTATCAATTGATTTGCAATTTCATGGTATCTTTATTGATAATGCACTTTCAACAGTGCAAACATGTGCACATATTTTACCGAGGAGGCACTTAACACAGGCTGAATCAGCTATAGATACATTCCACTGATGACCTGTGCCTGTTAGAATACACACCTGGTTCTATTACCTCTCTTAAACTCTAATGATGGTAAGTAGAAAGCTGTGAGGCAAATTAAGACAATTATCTAAATCCTAGCAAAAATTCCCTTTACACCTGGAATACTCAGTGAATAAAATATCATTAATTTCTGGAACTTGGGAAGTTTTGCCTCAGTTCAGTTAATTAGGAAAATGAGTCTCTAAACAAATTAATAATGTAAACCAGCAGATTGTGGTCTCCACAAAAGTCAAGGGCAAGTAACTGCTGTCAGCTATTTGTAAATCCAGTCAAGGAAGAATAGTTTTGTCATAATAAAGCACATTTTGTTATAAAATTTGTTATATGATGTTAATTATATAAAATATATTAACATCACATTAAATTAATGTTATTAAGGGAAATTAGATTTTGAAATATTTTCATTGCTCTATCTTAACTACTATGTTTACTTGAATGTTCTAGTAGCATGTAGAATCTAATAAAATATCAACTATATAGGGCAATACATTGTAGATATTACTTACCTTTGAGTTTTCAGTGTCAGAAAATTCATTGTCATAGGAAACCAAGTAAGCATAAATTAATAATTCTTCTGAATTTAATTAATTAATTGTATCACGTACATTAACCAGTTCATGTAATCCAAGTTAAATTTTACATGCCTATGGCAGGAAGTTCTAAATCCCTAATGTACATCTCTAAAAGACCTGATTTCTTTCCCCAGACTTATCTCATCTTTTTATCTATCCATCTCTTTCTTCCACTAACAAAATATTCTATCTTAATAGCTGTAAATCAGTTGTATTACTAGTCCCATTCCATCTATGGGAAAACTCCAGTTGAGGGATGTTAAGTGACTTCGTTAATGCCACACAGCTAATCAGTAGGAAATAACCAGGAGTGGAGGCTAGAAACAACTCCAAATCTATAGTCAACATTGCACTATGTTTGCCTTGTACTCTCAGGCATACAAGTCATAAAAGTATTTCTCAATTACCTGGGAAATTTCTACACTCCACTCTTTCTCAGGGTGTTCCACATACCCAGAGCCTATCACTTCTGTCAGCCTTTTGAATTTTACAAATTTTGTTAAAAAAGATACCATTCCTGATGCTTTTTCCAATTCTTCTAAATATAGAATGATTTTTATTTTTGTGCACTTCTTAACCATTCGACCTGTTCCCTTATGATGCCATTTGTCTTTACCAGCATTGTTTTTACATTTTATAGGTATTCTCTCCTCCACTAAATTAGGGGCTCTTTGAAGATAATAATTACCTTGCTGTACTTTAAATACAGCAAAATTTGTTTTTGGTGTATTGATTGCTGAAGAAGTAAAAACGGAAAGTATAAGCTACCAATTGTATTCAGTTCAAATAGTGGCATACCTCAGATATTGTGGATTCAGTTCCAGGCCACTGCCATAAAGCAAGTCAGAGGAAGTGTTTTGCATCTAAAAAAAGTTTTGCATGTAAAAGTTATGTTTCTACTACACTGTAGTCTAAGTAAGGGTGCAATAGTATTATGTCTACCTTATCATTTCTGCCTATTCAATACATTGGCTATGGGTTTGTCATAAATAGCTCTTATTATTTTGAGATATGTTTCACCATAACCTAGTTTATTGAGAGTTTTTAACATAAAGGATGTTGAATTTTATCAAAAGCCTTTTCTGCATCTATTGAGATAATCATGTGGTTTTTGTCCTTGGTTTTGGTTATGTGATGTATTGTGTTCATTGATTTGCAAATGTTGAACCAGCCTTGCGTCCTAGGGATGAAGCTGACTTGGTGGTGGATAAGCTGTTTGATGTACTGCTGGAATCGGTTTGCCAGTATGTTATTGAGGATTTTTGCATTGATGTTCCTCAGGGATGTTGGTCTGGAGTTTTCTTTTTTTATTGTGTCTCTTCCCAGTTTTTGGTATCAGGATGATGCTCTTGCTTCATAAAATGACTTAGGGAAAAATTTCCCCCTTTCATTTGTTTGGAATAGTTTTAGAAGGAATGTTAGCAGCTCCTCTTTGTACATCTGGTAGAATTCAGCTGTGAATCCACCTGGTCTTGGTCCTTTTTTGATCAGTAGGCTATTAATTACTGCCTCAGTTTCAGAACTTGTTATTGGTCTATTCTGGACTTCAACTTCTTCCTGAGTTAGTCTTGGGAAGGTGTACCTGTCCGGGAATTTGTTCATTTCTAGGTTTTCTAGTTTATGAGCATAGAGGTGTTTATAGTGTTCTCTGATGGTAGTTTGTATTTCTGTGGAGTTTATCATTTTTGATTGTGTCTATATGATTCTTCTCTCATTTTTTCTTTATTAGTCTAGCTAGTGGTCTGTTGATTTTGTTACTTTTTTCAAAACACTAGCTCCTAGATTCATTGATTTTTTTGGAGAGTTTTTATTTCTGCATCTCCTTCAGTTCTGCTCTGATCTTAGTTATATGTTTTCTTTTGCTAGCTTTTGAATTTGTTTGCTCTTGCCTTTCCAGCTCTTTTAATTGTGATGTTAGGGTGTCAGTTTTAGATCTTTCCCACTTTCTGATGTGGGCATTTAGTGCTAATAATGTCCCTCTTAACACTGCTTTAGTTGTGTCCCAGAGATTCTGGTACACTGTATCTTTGTTCTCATTGGTTTCAAGGAATTTCTTGACTTCTGCCTTAATTTTGTTGTTTATCCAGGAGTCATTCAAGAGCAGGTTGTTCAATTTCCATTTGATGGTGTGGCTTTGAGTGAATTTCTTAATCTTGAGTTCTAATTTGGTTGTGCTGCCGTCTAAGAGACTGTTACGATTTTAGTTCTTCTGCATTTGCTGAGGAGTGTTTTACTTCTGATTACGCGATTAATTTTAACGTGTCACGTGGTACTGAAAAAAATGTATACTCTGTTGTTTTGGGGTGGAGAGCTCTGTAGGTATCTATCAGGTCTGCTTGATCCAGAGCTGAGTTCAGGTCCTGAATATCTTTGTTAGAATTCTGTCTCAATGATCTGTTTAATATTGTCAGTGAGGTATTAGTCTTCCACTATTATTGTGTGGGAGTCTAAGTCTCTTTGTGACTCTTTGCTTTATGAATCTGGGTGCTTCTGTATTGGGTGCATATATATTTTAGTATAGTTAGCTCTTCTTGCTTAATTGAACCCTTTACTATTATGTAATGCCCTTCTTTGTCTTTTCTGATCTTGTTGGTTTAAAGTCTGTTTTGTCAGAGACTAGGATTGCAACCCCTTCTTCTTTCTGATTTCTATTTGCTTGGTAAATTTTCCTCCATCCTTTTATTTTGAGCCTGTGTGTCTTTGCATGTGAGATGGCTCTTTTCAAGACAGCATAGTGATGAGTCTTGGCCCTTTATCCAGCTTGCCTTTCCGTGTCTTTTAATTGAGGCATTAAGCCCGTTTACATTTAAGGTTAGTATTGTTACGTGTGAATTTGATGCTGTCATCATGATGCTAGCTGGTCATTTTGCAGAATTGTGTATGTGGTTGCTTCATAGTGTTACTGGTCTGTGTATTTCAGTGTGTTTTTGTAGTGACTGGTAAAAATTTTTTCTTTCAATTTTCAGTACTTCTTTCAGGAGCTCTTATAAGCCAGGCCCGAGGGTGACAAATTCCCTGAGGATTTGCTTGTTTGTAAAGGATCTTATTTCTCTTTTGCTTAGAAGCTTAGTTTGACCAGACATGAAGTTCTAGGCTGGAAATTATTTTCTTCAAGAATGTTGAATACTGGCCCCAATCTCTTTTGGCTTGTAGGGTTTCCACTGAGAGGTCCACTGTTAGTCTTGTGGCTTTCTCTTTGTAGATGACCTGGACTTTCTCTCTGGCTGCCCTTAACATTTTTTCTTTTATTTCGACCTTGGAGAATCTGATGATTGATTATGTGTCCTGGGATTGATCTTCTAATGGAGTATCCTACTGAAGTTCTCTGAGTTTCTTGAATTTAAATGTTGGCCTGTCTTGCTAGGTTGGGGAAGTTCTCCTGGATGATATCCTGAAGTATGTTTTCCAACTTGATTCCATTCTCCACATCTCTTTGAGGTACCCCCAATCAGTCATAGGTTCTGTCTCTTTACATAATCCCATATTTCTTGGAGGTTTTGTTTACTCTTTTTTATTCTTTTATCTCTATTCTTTTCTGCCTGTCTTATTCCTATCTGTATTCCTCATTATTGCTGAGAGAGCTTTCTGATATATAAATCTTATCATGTCAGTCTTCTGCTAAAATCATTTGGTGACTCTTCACTCCCTTTGCATGAAGTTCAAGTCTTTCATCCTGCCTCTCCAGGTGTATTTTTGGTTCCTCTCTGTCTCACACTTTGACCTGTGGCAACACCATTTCTTGACCTCTTTGACTGCTTTGCTCTCTTTTCTCTTTCTGAAATGCCATCCTATGACCCCTAGTCGACCTCACTTGACTTTGGACTTAGCTGACACATTTCATGTTACAAGATGTCTTTCCTGAAATTACTTTTTCTTTTCTCTCTTCTGTCTGAACTGTGTTGAGTCACCTGTTCTGTGTTGCAATAAACTTTGTCCATATCTATCCTTTTGAACCTCCCTTATCATGTCTTTATAAGATTATCCAATTCCATATATGCCTTGTATACTGTGAAGGCAGAGATTCATTTACCATTCAATTTGCCACCCCTGGCATAGAATCTGATATATAACACACTTTACAGATGCTCCTTAAATGAATGTAAGAGCAGATGTCCAAGGCCAAGCTGACCCTTGACTGGTCACTGTGTAGAGCTCTTGTGCTTGAGGGCCCTGACTCTCGCTGTAAGGACAGGATCAAATAAGATGATTACTGTTGGCCCAAGCCATGGTCTTAGGCAGGAAAAACCTGGAGTGGACTGCAGGATTTTTGGTAATGATCCAATGCTGTATGGTCCTACATTCCCTGCTAATGTCTTTGGACTCTGTTCCAACATCTACAGATTATTTTTCTCTCTGCTCATCACTTGGCATATACAACATTTTCCCACTACCCATCTCTCATCTCCCCTGTCTCCCCTTGAGTACAGTCAGAATATAATCCCTGTGAAGCTCTCCCAGTAGGAGACTATGAGAGTCATCCCTCACCTGGCTCCCTTGGGGTCAGAGCTATAAGATCTGGACTTTCTCATGAAATAAGAAACTTTGGGCCGGGTGCAGTGGCTCATGTCTGTAATCCTACCACTTTGGGAGGTCGACGCAGGTGGGACATTTGAGGTTAGGAGTTCGAAACCAGCCGGGCCAACAGGATGAAACTCTGTCTCTACAAAAAAATTAGCTGGGTATGGTGGCAGGCTCCTGTAATCCCAACTACTTGGGAGGCTGAGGCAGGAGAATCACTTGAACCTGGGAGGCGGAGGTTACAGTGAGCTGAGGTTGCACCACTGTACTCCAGCCTGGGTGACACAGTGAGACTCTGTCTCAATAAAATAAGTAAATAAATAAATAAATAAACCTCTGACTTGAAGAGGGAATTTATTTGAAAAGACTTAATGACATCAAACTCTAACTCACATCTCAGAAAGTCATGATGACAATGCCTGCCTCTCAAATTTCCCATTCCTCTTTGCTCTCCGTCTCTGGCTCAGGTTCCTCCTATTCATTCTCTCCTTGCAATACTGAAAAGCATCACTGCTCCTTTTTCTGGGTAAGGCCATTTGCTTTTCTCAGTGTTTGAGGTCAAACTAGACCAGCTCCGTTCACTTATAAAATATCAGACACCTTTCCCCTCTGTCGCTTGACTAAAGAGTAGCTGCAAGGAACGTGGGAGAAGCAGAACAGAGTTCTGACGTGTTTAACCTACTTCTTTAGTCTTTTCTTTAGAGAGTTTCAGCTATCTTTTCCTGACCAAGAAATAGTAGCTGTCTTCTTAATGAAGATTGAGGTATCTTGAGAGGGTTCTCTAGAAACCTTCTCACAAATGTGACTGTAATTCCTTAGGACAGGACTGTGTTTTGAGAAAGTACCCTTTCAAGTACCATGCAAATTAGATCTACATTTTCTGGTTGCTGAGAAAAGAAGGGAACTAAGATGAATTGAGTGTCTGTTTGGCACTAGGCATAAAGCTCAGTGATTTGCATAAATAGCTATCGTTTGAAATGTTTCAACAACCATAATAATAATTTTGCCAACATTTGTTGAACTCTACATCTCAAGACCTCTGTTAACAGATTTACTTGACTAATTTCAGCCTCACTACCACACAGAATATAGATATTTTTAAATTATCTTTGCTTTTCAGATAATAATAAAACATAAAGAGAAGTTAACCAACTTGCCCACAAAAATATAATTAGTAAAGCAAATCTGAGGTTTGTTCTAGGACCAAATGAAACTGTGCCCAATCTTTTACATAGGATGCTATGCGGATTTTTGACTATGGAAGACAGGTATTATTATTATTGTTTTCAGTTTACAATCCAAGAACGCAGTTCAAAAACAGAGACAAAACTAGGTTGGAAAATCAACCTTGTCTCATCCTCAACACAAAGTCTTCAACTCACACCCTGATGGAGTAGAAACTGGAAGTTCCGACCCAGTATCCACATCCTGAAGTGGGGCCTTATGAATGAAATGTAGGCTAAGAAAAGCACTACATCATGCTATCCCAGAGACACCCCGAAACAATCTTTCCAGCTTCCTCCGACCCCAGGCTATTTCATTGTTTTGTAAACATCAGTTATTTCTATTTTGGTCTTGAAGTCTCTACTGGGAGAGGGGCTATCAATTCCTTACCTGCCCTAATGAGCTCCAGGGAGGTGATCATATATATTTACAAGCGTGCCTTTCAGGGTTCACTTCTTAATCCTAGTGGACAACCTAATGTCTGAAAGTGCAACTCATGACCAGTGTCCCTCTCACAGGAAACTTATTTATGCTGTCAGATGTCTTTGTGGCTTTTGTCTGATTTCTCTTCAGCTTCTTTTTACCAAGACAGTCACTCCCTAGGAGAGCTGTGATGAGGAAAGGGTTAGGTTCAGGTGTGCTAGTGAGGCAAGACACAGAGGAGACCACACAACAAAACACATGAAATAACAGAAGGAGTTTTGTCACTTACAGATTCCAGGAAGAAGAGGGCTGCAGCCTTCACAGGACCAATGGGAAGTGGGGGCTGAGGAAATGCCTGGGACACACACTTAAGCAGATGAAGAATGAGAGAGAAAGAGAGAGATTAAGAGAGACTCACGGCTCAAAGTCTTTATTGAGATCCAGGGCACTAGCCATGCAGATTTCCCTCAGGACATTCTAATTGGTGGATTTACAGCAAGAAGGTCTGAGCTCCATAGAGTATGCTTTGACTGGGATCGGTCACTGTGGCACATACTTACAAAGCCCATGCAGGGTGTGCGGGCCAGTGGGGGAGTTCAAGTGGCATGCATCTAGCTGTCCTTTAGGGATGTGGTCACCAGGAGCTGGTTGTATAAGGCACGTATCTAAATCAATCACACTGAGGAACTGGGAGCAGGTAGAAAACTGGAAACTGCATCAAGGGTGACTGAAATCCTGCTTCTGGTATGAAAATTTTAAATTTATATTGAAAATGAATGCCAAGGCAACATAAAGTTATAAGAATTCACCGCATTTATTTATTCACAGTAGATGTGACTCTAGAGAAGGAACAAAGAAACTGGTGTATCCATCCCAGAACAGTATCTTAGTATTCTAAAACTGGTTGAATCACAGAAAAATACATTAGATTTTAATGAACTTTCCACTCTGGTGTTTCCACTTAAATTAAGGGATTGAATTTCCAAGGCTCACCCAGGTGAGGCAGAGAAATATCCCTAGGAGAAGTCACTTGTCAGACAACTAGGATATCCCAGGTGGCCAAATATACATTGATTGCAGACTCATAAACCAAAGGATTAAGCGTACCTCATAGAATGAGGGGAAAAGATCTCCCTCAATGGTTCTTTTTCTGTTAAAATACATGGCACTATTATAAGACCTCTATAAATGTCTGCTAAGAGCTCAGTAGGTATCTACTGTGGTTATAAAGATGAAAAATTGAGCAAAGCCAAATTGGGAGTAAACTTTGGGTAACCAGAGATAGACATTGTCAGAGTTTTTGGTCATAAGGGAGACATGTAGACCCTTTTTAATATGGCACTTGGGTTCATAAAAGATCTGGATAGTGAGGCATGAAGAAATGAATTGCTGACTAAAGTAGTGGGTGTTATTGAATACCAACTGATCTTATCTGCCATCCTTATACATAAACTGTACAGTAAAATATTCAATGAGATCTTCATCTTTGTAGAGAATTCCAAACTATCTTGAGTGTGACAAATCAGGATGACAAGGAAAGACTATAGTGGGGTTTTGTACAAAATTTGTGGAAGTGGGCATAATAGTGACTAGGGGAATTCTGTGTGTATAGAGGCAAAGCAGTGCATTTCAGGTTCCTAGTCACAGGGATTGAAGGGAAGAAAATGTCAAGTGATTATAAAACAAAACTTGAATACTTAATTGGGAAAAAAGTTTTAAGATTGTTATAGGACACACAAATATATATATATATATACACACACACACACACCTGTGAGCATATATGCACATATGTAGATATACGTGTGTATATATATATATATATATGCACACACATATATATATTTGTGCATGTTTATAGGTAAATTCAGGGGCAGATTTGATCCTGATCCTAGAGTTTGCGTTACTACCTTTATTAATCTGTGCATGGTCTCTCTTCAATGTTTTATTATATTCTACCCTCTTTTTGCTCTCTCAGTCTTACCCCAATAGGTATCCACAGTTAATTTACATTATTGTTACATAGATATTATTTTATATAAAGAATTCTGAATATTTCACGCATGACTTTTTCTGAAACCTGCCAATGTTGACATCTCTCTATCCGCCTGTCAATATAGGTTATCATAGATCAATCTATAGATTGATAGAAATTTAGAACATTTCTTTGGGAGAGTATTCAGACTTAAGAAAGAAGGCACTCAGCCAGGCTCAGTGGCTCATTCCTGTATCCCAGCACTTTGGGAGGCCGAGGCGGGTGGATCACCAGGTCAGGAGATTGAGACCATACTGACTAACATGGTGAAACCCCGTCTCTACTAAAAATTTAAAAAAAGTTAGCCAGGTGTGGTGGCCTGTAGTCCCAGCTACTCAGGAGACTGAGGCAGGAGAATGACGTGAACCCGGGAGGCAGAGCTTGCAGTGAGCTGAGATTGCGCCACTGCACTCCAGCCTGGACGACAGAGCAAGACCCTGTCTCAAAAAAAAAAAAAAGAATAGAAGGCAATCTTGTCTTCTATTCTTTTTTCTTTTGTTTTTTTATTATTATACTTTAAGTTCTAGAGTACATGTGCACAACGTGCAGATTTGTTACATATGTATACATGTACCATGTTGGTGTGCTGCGCCCATTAACTCGTCATTTACATTAGGTATATCTCCTAATGCTATCCCTCCCCTCTCCCCCCTCCCCACAATAGGCCCCGGTGTGTGATGTTCCCTTTCTTGTGTCCAGTTGATTTCATGTTCAGTTCCCACCTACGAGTGAGAACATGCAGTGTTTGGTTTTCTGTTCTTGTGATAGTTTGCTGAGAATGATGGTTTCCAGCTGCATCCATGTCCCTACAAAGGACACAAACTCATCCTTTTTTATGGCCGCATAGTATTCCATGGTGTATATGTGCCACATTTTCTTAATCCATTCTGTCACTGATGGACATTTGGGTTGATTCCAAGTCTTTGCTATTGTGAATAGTGCTGCAATAAACATATGTGTGCATGTGTCTTTATAGCAGCATGATTTATAATCCTTTGGGTATATACCCAGAAATGGGATGGCTCAGTCAAATGGTATTTCTAGTTCTACATCCTTGAGGAATTGCCACACTGTCTTCCACAATGGTTCAACTAGTTTACAGTCCCACCAGCAGTGTAAAAGTGTTCCTATTTTTCACATCCTCTCCAGCACTTGTTGTTTCCTGATTTTTTAATGATTGCCATTCTAACTGGTGTGAGATGGTATCTCATTGTGGTTTTGATTTGCATTTCTCTGATGGCGAGTGATGATGAGCATTTTTTCATGTGTCTGTTGGCTGTGTGAATGTCTTTTGAGAAGTGTCTGTTCATATCCTTTGCCCACTTTTTGATGGGGTTGTTTGTTTTTTTCTTGTAAATTTGTTTGAGTTCTTTGTAGGTTCTGGATATTAGCCCTTTTAGGACATGTTGTCTTTTAGTACAACATGGATTAAATCCATAGGACACTATATTAAGTCAAACACATCAGACACAGAAAGATAATCACCTTATTATGTCACTTAACTGTAGAATCTAAAGAAATTGAACTCACTCAAGCAGAGTAGAGTGGTACAAAGGGATTGAGGGATTGTTGGTCAAAGGGGTAGAAAATTTCAGTTAGGAGGAGTAAGTTCAAAGGATCTATTGTACATCATGACAACTACAGCTAAGAACAATATATTACATATTTGAAAATTACTAAATGTCACAAAAAATGTATGTAAATAATGCATGTAATGCTAATAAAATGTATGTAATACTAATTAGTTGATTTAGACATTTCAAAATGTATACATATATCAAAGCATGTTGTATACCATAAATACATATAATTTTTGTTAATTAAAAATTAAAATTAAAAAGATCATTTAGAACATTTCTTTTAACTGATGAATAACACTCCATCCTTCTAAGATAACACACTTTTGGTGAACACAGCCTGTTTTAAATTGTAGGTATTGCAGACAATGCTGGGAGCAATATTTTTTCCCCATTTATGCGTATCTCTGGGTATCTGTGTGAGAAATTTTCCATATCTAGTATTTGAAATGTGCATATTTAATTTTATTACATACTTCCAAATAGCTCTCCAGAATAACTACAACAGTTTTCGAGCCCAGTGTTTTCAACATTCTCACTACAACATGTTTTCATCTGACTTTAATTTTTGCGAGGCAAATGGCTATAAGATGATGTATTAATATTATTTTATTTCATTTATTTTTAAAATTTTTTTTGAGTTATTATTATTATACTTTAAGTTCTAGGGTACATGTGCATAACGTGCAGGTTTGTTACATATGTATACACATGCCATGTTGGTGTGCTGCACCCATCAACTCGTCAGCACCCATCAACTCGTCATTTACATCAGGTATAACTCCCAATGCAATCCCTCCTCACTCCCCCCTCTCCATGATAGGCCCTGGTGTGTGACGTTCCCCTTCCCGAGTCCAAGTGATCTCACTGTTCAGTTCCCACCTATGAATGAGAACATGCGGTGTTTGGTTTTCTGTTTTTGCGATAGTTTGTTGAGAATGATGGTTTCCAGCTGCCTCTATGTCCCTACAAAGGACACAAACTCA
>NW_012112919.1:328703-339819 GCF_000951035.1 Colobus angolensis palliatus | reverse complement strand
AATCGCTGATACTCATTCTTCCAGTTGATCGAGTCGGTTACTGAAGCTTGTGCATTTGTCACGTATTTCTCGTGTCATGGTTTTCATCTCTGTCAGTTTGTTTGTGGCCTTCTCTACATTAATTATTCTAGTTATCAATTCTTCCACTCTTTTTTCAAGATTTTTAGTTTCTTTGTACTGGGTACGTAATTCCTCCTTTAGCTCTGAGAAGTTTGATGGACTGAAGCCGCCTTCTCTCATCTCATCAAAGTCATTCTCCATCCAGCTTTCATCCGTTGCTGGCAATGAGCTGCGTTCCTTTGGAGAGGGAGATGAGCTCTTATTTTTGGAATTTCCAGCTGTTCTGCCCTGTTTTTTCGCCATCTTTGTGGTTTTATCTGCCTCTGGTCTTTGGTGATGTTCACGTACTGATGGGGTTTTGGTGTGGGTGTCCTTTCTGTTTGTTAGTTTTCCCTCTAACAGTCAGGACCCTCACCTATAAGTCTGTTGAAGATTGCTTGAAGTTCACTCCAGACCCTATTTGCCCGGATATCCGCAGCAGAGGCTGCAGAAGATAGAATATTGCTGAACAGTGAGTGTACCTCTCTGATTCTTGCTTTGGAAGCTTGCTTTGGAAGCTTCCTCTCAGGGGTGTACTCCACCATGTGAGGTGTGGGGTGTCGGTCTCCCCCTAGTGGGGGATGTCTCCCATTTAGGCTACTCGGGTCAGGGACCCACTTGAGCAGGCAGTCTGTCCCTTCTCAGATCTCAACCTCCTTGTTGGGAGATTCACTGCTCTCTTCAAAGCTGTCAGAGTGCTTTGCGTCTGCAGAGCTTTCTGCTGCTTTTGTTGTTGTTGTTGTTTAGCTGTGCCCTGTCCCCAGAGGTGGAGTCTACAGATACAGGCAGGCCTCCTTGAGCTGCTGTGAGCTCCACCCAGTTGGAGCTTTCCAGCGGCTTTGTTTACCTACCTAAGCCTCAGCAATGGCGGGCGCCCCTCCCCCAGCCTCACTGCTGCCTTGCCCTTAGTTTGCAGACTGCTCTGCTAGCAATGAGGGAGGCTCCGTGGGCATGGGACCCTCCCAGCCAGGTGTGTGATATAATCTCTTGATATGCCCGTTTGCTAAGACCCTTGGTACAGCGCAGTATTGGCATGGGAGTTACCTGATTTTCCAGGTGTTGTGTGTCTCAGTTCCCCGGCTAGGAAAAGGGATTCCCTTACCCCTTGCACTTCCCAGGTGAGGCGAAGCCTCTCCTGCTTTACCTCTCGCTGGTTGGGCTGCAGCAGCTGACCAGCACTGATTGTCCGGCACTCCCTAGTGAAATGAACCCAATACCGCAGTTGAAAATGCAGAAATTACCTGTCTTCTGTGTCACTCGTGCTGGGAGCTGGAGACTGGAGCTGTTCCTATTCAGCCATCTTCATTAATATTATTTTAAATTGCAGGTTTTTGATAACTAATGAGATAAGACATGTCCACATTTGCATCAGCCATTCTGTTTTTGCCGTTTGTGGAATCCCTATTCATAGTGTCCGCAGCTTTCTGTTGAGGTTACTATGTTTCTTTTGCTGATTTGTGGGCATAACATATACTCTAGATATTAATCCTTTTTTAGTCATATATATGAGAATTTCTTCTCTCACTCCATAACTATTTGCTACTTAATTATTTTTGGTTTTCTTTTGAACATTTATTTTATTTGTTAAATTGACACATTTATGTGTACATAGTGATGGCTTGATACATATAAAATATACGGATCAGATCAGGGTAATTAGCATATCCATCGTCTCAAACATCTATCATTTCTTTGTGTTAGGAATGTTCAACATCCTCCTTCTCGCTATTCGAAATTATATCAGCTATTATTGTTACCTATAGTCATCCTGCAGTGCTACGGAGCACCGGAACTTACTCCTCCTATCTAGCTGTAATTTCATATCCTTTAACAAATCTTTTCCTAGCCTTCCTTTTCCTCTACCTTTAGTATCCTCTATTCTACTTTTCACTTGTATGAGATCAACTTTTTTAGCTTCCACATATGAGTGAGAACACATGGTGTTTAACTTTCTGTTTCTTGCTTATTTCACCTAACACAATGTTCTCCAGCTGTGTCCATGTTGGTGCGAATGACAGGATTTTATTCTTTTTATGGCTGAATAGTATTCCATTGTGTAGATATATCACGTTTGCTTTATCCATCTGTTGTTGGACACCTAGGTTGATTTCCTATTTTAACTCTTGTAAATTAGGCTGCAATAAGCATGGGGGTACAGATGTCTCTTCAATATATTGATTTCCTTTCCTTCGGATACATGCCTAGTAGTGGGATTGCTGAAGCATATGGTAGTTCTATTTGTAGATTTTTGAGGAACCTCCATACTGTTCTTCATGGCTTAACTAGTTTAAATTCCTATGAACAGTGTATGAGTTTGATTTTCTCCATAACCTCACCAACATTTTTTTTCTTCTTTCTGATGATAGCCATCCTGACTGGTATAAAATGACACTGTGATGACTGGTATAAAATGACTGTGATTTTCATTTTCATTTCCCTGATGATTAGTGATGTTGAGCATTTTTTCATATATTTATTGGCCATATCGATGTCTTCTTTTGAGAAATGTCTATTCAGATGATTTGTTAATTTTTATTTATTTTTTTTGAGACGAAGTTTTGCTCTTGTTGCCCAGGCTGGAGTACAGTGGTGTGATCTCGGCTCACTGCAACCTCAGCGTCCCAGGTTCAAGCGATTCTCCTGCCTCAACCTTCTGAGTAGCTGGAATTACAGGTGCCCACCACCATGCCCAGCTAATGTTTTCTATTTTCAGTAGAGACAGGGTTTCATCATGTTGGCAAGGTTGGTCTCAAACTCCTGACCTCAAATGATCCACCCAACTGAGCCCCACAAAGTGCTAGAATTACAGGCATGAGCCACCACGCCCGGCCTGTTTGTCCATTTTTAAATTGGATTATTTGTTGTTTTTGCTGTTGAGATGTTTGAGCTTCTTATATATTCTTGATATTAACACAAATACTTTCTCCCATTTTGTAGATTGTCTTTTCACTCTGTGGATTGTTTCCTTTGCAGTGCAGAAGGTTTTTAGTTTGATATAATCTGATTTGTTTATTTTTGTTTTTGTTCCCTGTGTTTTCCAGGTCTTACTCATAAAATCTTTTTCCAGACCAATGTCCTGAAGCATTTCCCCTGTTTTGTCTTCTAGAAGTTTTATAGTTTCAGGTCATACATTTAGGTCTTTGATCCATTTTGACCTGATTTTTGTATAGAGTGAGAGGTGGGAGTCTAGATTCATTCTCCTGTGTATAGATATCCAGTTACCACCTAATTTTGACATCTTCAAATCCACTAACTGTTTCACTGTATTTTATTTTATTTTATTTTGTTTTATTTTATTTTCGCTTTTGAGGTTTTGTTCAAGAAATTATTTTCCTTCTCCATTGTATGTTTTCTTCAAAAGGTTTTGAAGTTTTACCTTTAATATCTTTATTTTTAATCTACCAGGAAATTATTTTTATTTACTCTTTCAGATATAATCTGGTTTTAGTCTTCTCCATATTGAAAACAAGCACCTTGACCTTGCTTATCAATCTCCTTCCTGCTGCACTATATTGTCTTCTTTATCGAACAGGAAGTTTTATATATATGAGTATATTTTTGGATTCTCCAGACTGTTCTCTTGGTCTGTTTCTCTCTCTGTGACCCATTTCTACACTGTTTTAATTACCTTGGTTTTGCAATATGTTTTAGCATATCACACATTTTTTGAGAATTTTTTTCTGCTCTTCGTGAATCTACTTTTTTACGTGCATTTTATAATCATATTGTGTAATTCCACGTACCCACTCCCTCAAGTTTCAGTTGGAGTTGTACTAAATATTTGGATTAGCTTGGGAAGAATAGAGATTTCCAATATTAAATCCTCGTTCAAAAAACAAAATTACACACATTTAGTTTAAAAATCTCAATTGGCTTTATTACAATTTTAGAATTGGGTATCACTTCATTCTGTAAAATACAATAAGTGTTTCAATGAATCCAGCAGAGGTGGATGGCTTTATAGACAGAAAAAGGACTGAAGAATGCAGAAACAAAGAACAAAAAGCAGATTGATTATTTCAAAGTTATAATACTTTCCTTGTAAAGCAGGAACAATGAGAAAGAACAATAGAAAAATAACTGATTGGTTAACATCAGGTTACTTCAGGCTACCATATTTGTGTAAGAATTTAAGACAAGATAATTCTATTATCATACAGATTGATGATTTAAACTGATCTCATTAGGAAATTGGCTATCTCTGGCTCCTGATTTCTCTGAAAGTCTGGTAACAACTTAGTTTTCCTTAGAAACTTGAGCATGCGTAATTCCACTTTGGTTTTTAGTTTGGTCTGTTGGTGCCTAGTACAGAAGCTTGATCCAAAGCAATGGCCTTCTATAACTTTTAACACTCATTTCCACAAATCTGGTATATTTTTCCTTTATTTCAGTTCTCTTCTGTCCTTCAATAATGCTTTATAATTTTCTCCATAAAATTTCTCACATTTGTGTTAGTCAATTGCTATATACTTTGCATTTTTATTTTCGTAAATGCTATCTTCTTTTAGGTTCATTTTCTAATCAGTAATTGCCAGTATAAAGATGATATTGATTTATTTATGTTGGTATTTTACTTAACATTGTTTTATCTAATGTATCAAATAGCCTGTTTATTCTCTTGAGTTTTCTGTATATATGATCATAATATATGCAAATTACAACAGTTTTATCTCTTATTTTCAAGTACTTAGACTATTTTGCACTTTGTTGGGGGTTTCACTGTATTAGTCAGAACTTTTAATATGCTTAACAGCAATGGTGATAATAAAATATTTGCTATGTTCTTAACTTTAACAAAATGTTTCTAAGGTTTCTTCATTATGGAGGATTTTGAAAATGTCTATGGCTTAGAAAGTTCACTTTTAAATTTTTCAAAGACTTTTCATTTTTGAATTGAACCTAAGTGCTGAATTATTTTATATGCTTTTCCTACATTATTTAAACTATTCTTATGTTTCTGCCATCAATGTCACTGGTTATCATGTAACCTAAGATTATTAACAAACTCTTCCTCTTCCCAAGACTACTAAAGAAATCTTGTCTTTACCTGTGCACTTACTGGGTCTTGTTGTCCATGTAGGAACTAACAGGTGAGGAGAATGATTTAAAGAAACTTAGGTGCTGCAACTCATTTTTAGAAAGCTAAAAGGATTTTTTTTCTTCCCTTAAAGATATAAATCAATGCAGAATTGAGTAACTGAGATCATTAAAGCCAGCATAGCCTGGAGAACTTCAAGTAAATTAGAGAAAGTGGAAGAGAGACTGGGGGCAGATATACTATAATGAGTAAGACTTACAGAAAAAAATATTTTTAAGAAGATTACTAATGTCTTTTTCTGCATAATTGCGTAATATAATTGTTCTTCATTTTCTCTGGTTCTTAGACTTGTGTATTTCTTTAGAGTGGCCATCTGTGCTCAGACTGGGCCACAAAGTGGTGAACATTAGGTAATTTACACCTCAGCTTGTAAATCCTAAATTTTCATACTTGTGAAATATGAGGAATAAAGCAAGCACAGGATTATAACTTGCATATGTGGATTAACTGAAAAAGCCCAGCAGCAGGAAGCCCTAGTCGCCAGTTCCTTAAGTATGGCTCTGTCCAAATTACTTAGTTGTGACTATAAAATGAGGTGATTGGCCCAGCACTGTGGCTCACACCTGTAATCCCAGCACTTTGGGAGGCTGAGGGGGGACGGATTACAAGGTCAGGAGATCGAGACCATCCTGGCTATCATGGTGAAACCCTGTCTCTACTAAAAAAATATAAAAAATAAGCCTAGCGTGGTGACGGACCCCTGTGTTCCCAGCTATTCAGGAAGCTGAGGGAGGAGAATGGCATGAACTCAGGAAGCAGAACTGGCAATGAGCCGAGATCGTGCCACTGCACTCAAGCCTGGGAGACAGGGCGAGACTTCATCTCAAAAAAAAAAAAAGTGATTAACTTAAGTGATTCCTAAGGACTTGTTTGGTGCTGATGCTCTACAATCACTTGTCACTATTGGTCAGAAGGTGAAACAGTAACAAAAGATGTCCACTCAGTGTACTGAAAAGATAGTGTGTCCCTGCTGACAGTCGCTTAAAAGTCAGCAACATCCCACATCCTTAATCTTCAATTCACAGTTGACCCTTTCTCCCATCTTCCGGCGCTCAGTGACCTCATACTGTTCTACCACAGCTACAAACCCCCACTCAGTCCTCCCCAATTCTGCCCACCTAGATAGACCCACATTGTAGGCATCACACCATCCTTCCTCTAGCAAAGCTGATCTATTGGTTGCCTCATTTGCAGAATCTTCAGACCTTTAAAATGTGGAATTAATGTGGTCAGTCTTCCTTTGGAGACAGTTACACATGCAGTTTATTTATGCATTTTCTCCTAAGGGCAGTCTTACTTTTTTTTTTGGAACAGAGTCTTCTTCTGTCACCCAGGCTGGAGTACAGTGGGACAATCATGGCTCACTGTGATCTTGAATTCCTGGGCTCAACAGATTCTCCTGCTTTTCAGCCTCTTTGAGTAGCTGGGACAACAGGCACATGCTACCACACAAGGCTGTTTAAAAAAATAAATTATAGAGACAGGGTCTCATCACTATGTTGCCCAGGCTGCACTAAAACTGCTGGCCTCAAGCGATCTTTCCACTTCAGCCTCCCATAGCGCTGGGATTATAGACATGAGCTACTGTGTCTGACCTTTAACCAGGCATAAGGTTTTAACTGAAATGTATAACATTAGTCAATAGAGGTACTGATAGAAATGTGTACTTGGCCAGTCATTCTGCAGACTTTCCAATGATAACATATAGTCAATGTCTTTTTGTTTACTTGTTAAGTGAACTACATATGTTTTCATTCATATGTAAAATCTTCTTCTTGACCCTTCATAGTATGTATGCTCTGTCTTTCCTAACCACACCCAGTTATTCTCATTTTTTCATTCATTCATTTCGCAAGTATTGATTGAGTACTTTGTGTGTAAGAAATTATGACAGGCACCTGTTAGGTATTAGATTTTGTTTAAATGCAAAATCAAACAAAACTTGGAGTAAGAAAAATATTCCTCAACCAGGTTTGAGAGATCCCTATCTAAAAATTATTCCAGGATAGGGGCTAAAGTCTACATATTGTAGATGAAACCTTTGGTAATATAGGTGTTCCACACCCAGCTTAAATAATACTCTTGACCTTCATTCACAGAACAAAATATTCAGAGATGTTTGTCACAATTCTAATATCCCTGCAAAGATGAGATGCACGAATCACACAGCAATCTCATCAAAAAGGTAAGAAAACAAGGGTATGTTTTATCCTGATGAATTTTACCAGCTTAAATCTAATTACTTGTATTCTTTCATCTTCCTTTTCAAGAAATGAGTTCCTTTCTTTCTCCTTTCAAATACTAGCTGGCTGCTTAACACCCCATATACAGCTAGTATTAAACTATCTCTTTGCAGTTAGTGTTTGTGCAGAGAGCAATTAATTAGATTACAGTATTGGTCACGTTTGTATCTCACAAGAAATTAAAGGACCAAAATGCTTGTGTCTAGAGAAAGAATCACTTCAATGACTTTGATTAATCTGCTATAAAACATCCTCAAGCCCTCCAACAGATGTAACACTTTATGCCCTTGCCTCCCGTTTGCATTTTCTAGTTGGAGTTGGGAACAGACAGCCTTCATATGTATGTAATTGCTTCTGAGTAGAGGGACTAGTGTAATAATTTGGACTGAACTCTCCAGTTTATGGTTTCAGAACTTTCTACAAACACATCAATCCAATCACATACCACCATTAAAATATGAAGTGTATTCAAGAATCAGAGCACTTGCTAGCATATGTATAACATGAATATTTAAGATTAATTAACATTTACTGTGTGTCAAGAATTATGCTATGTAGTTTGCACGTATTCTCACCATAATAATACTATTAGGTAGGTATAGTTATTATTTCTTTTAGGTAGTTGTGGAAATTAGGTGCACAGGGGCAAAGCAATTTAGCTAGACTCTCAGCTAGGAAGTAGCAGAGCTGGAGTTCAAAATCAAGCAGTCTGACTCTAGAGCTCATGTTCTTGACAAACTTTTTTTACTGACTTCCAAAACACTACCAACCAGGCCTACAGTACCACATTAGCTAATGTCACAAGAGTTCAGCTCAAGGAAGCAGAGAACATGGCCAAGGGACTCTGACAGAAACATGCAGGTCTGTCTTCTTCCTGGGGTCATGGGGAAGAGGGTAGCATTGTTCTGAGGCCTTTCCATAGAGCCCAGCATGGCAGGTCCTTGAGTCTTGTCAGGGAACCAAATGCAGCACTTGTTCAGGACCTCTCTCACATGGGGACTGAGAGGTCCTGATGACAACAAGGCCTTCTTAGGTGTGCTCTTTGCTGAGGGATGGAGCATCTTTCTGTGCTGTTAGTCATTTTTCCTAACTCATTCACCTTTCCAGAGATCTTTCCTTCTGCTTCAAGCCCTCTAGTCTCAGCCCTGTCTCCCTCACTATTGTCAGATGTCCCCAGACTCTAACCACCAGTATTTCAGACCCAAGGGGTCTCAGACTTGTCATTCTCTTTAGTACCACAGAGGAGAGACCCAGAAATCCCGTAGAAAATAAAGAAGTAGAAGGTATCTCATAGAAGTGACACCTACGAGTTCTTGCCACACAAACAGGACTGTTGGCATAGAAGTTCTCATTATGTTGGATCCAGACGTATTTTAGGTCCATGGTATCTGGAGGCTACTGTAAACAGTCTCTCAGGAAGTGTATGCATGGGCCTAATTGTGCACAATTTTAAACAGCAATAAAAGAAATTCTCTGGGGTGGAGGGTGGGGTGCAGTGCACAATTATATTCAGGATCCAGTTGTGACAAGGCTCAGAGAATAGAGACCCCAGTGAATGACTCCAGGTCTAGAATAATTTTAGGCATCCTTCCTCTCAAGAGCATGAACTGAAGTCTTGTTTAGGTCTACATATTACATTGACCAATTTTCGTTTTAACATTTATTCCAGAGATAGATAGGAATTGTTCCCTGGGGTCCCATTTTGGCTCAGTGTGATCAGTTTATCTTGCTCTCTGCTACGCTGGAGTAGGATGTCCATACTGTATCCTAAAAAAAGAGTTTCGAATTCTTTCCCTGAGAAAAGCTACGCTGTGTTTTCCCCAAACACTTCGTTTACTTTCTGATACCCGCGTATGTGAACACTGGTGGTAGAGCCGTGAAGTCATCATTTATGCGCAGACTTTTTGCACTGATCCTTTAATGCATAAAGGTAATAATTAGCGCGAAGGCACACTTTGGAAAATTGAAATGAATTAGGGCTTTTGCTTCTAGCCTCACTATGAACCGCAGAGAAAAACAAAAGGATGAATCACTTCCCTAAGTTACTATTTGAGAGTAATAGGTGCACCTTCTCTCTCTAGGGCTCTCCTTCCCTCTTGTTCCCTCCCTTCTTCTTACTCTCTTTTTCTTTGGACCTTCAATGGTGATTATGATTTTTATATGGTAAGTTGGCCCCACCATTCTTATAGTCTATTTATTTCTTGACTTATTTGACTTAAAAAATTCTTAATAGCTTTATTGAGATATAATTTTTGCAGCTCACAACTTAATCATTTAAAGTAAATAATTCAATAGTTTTCATATAGTTACAGAGCTGTACAACCATTAGCACTATCAATATTAGATTAACATTTTCATTACAAAAAAATGGAATCCTGTGGCCATTAGTTGTCACTGATTTCTCCTCATCTTTATCCAGCCATAAGGAATCCCTAAGCTACTTGTCTGTTTCTGTGCATTTGCCCAGTTAAGATCTTTCATAAAAATTGAATCTTACAATATATGGTCTTTTGCGACAGGCTTTTATTTACTCAGCATAATAAGATCCATTCAAGTTTTAAGATATATCCATATTTCATTCACTTTTATGGTGTAATAAAATTCTCTTTTATGGATAGAGCACGTTTTATTTAATTATTAAGCATTTGGCAGAAATTTGAGTTCTTTACACATTTTTGCTACTATGGATAATGCTATTATGAATATCCATGCACAAGTTTTTGTATGGACCTACATTTTCATTTTTCTAGTGTATATACATAGGAGTGAAAGTGCTGGGTCATGTGATAACTCCATGTTTAACCTTTTGAGGAACTGTCAAACTATTTTCCCAATTGACTTCACCATTTTAAATTCCCACCAGCAATTCATAAGGATTCTAATATCTCTATATTTTACCACCAATTGTTATTATCTGTCTTTTTAATTATAGCCATATATTTTCACTGATGATGTCTTTTCAAGTACAAAAGATTTTAATTTTATAAAGTCCAATTTATTTGTCACTTGTGCTTTTTTTGGTATTATATCTAAGAAGATTACCCCAAGTTTTCCTAAAAGAGTTTCATAACTGTAGGTTTTACATTTAAGTTTATGAGTATTTTTGTGTTTGGTGTAAGGAAGGTGTCCAAATTCATTCTTCTGTATGTAGATAGATATCAGGATGTCCCAGCACCATTTATTGAAAATATAATTGTTTCCCCATTGAATTGTATTGACACCCTTGTTAAAGACCAATTAACTGTATGTGTAATGGTTTATTTCTGGAATCCCAGTTCTGTTTCAGTGATCTATATGTCTCTTCTTATGCCTGTACCACACTACTTTTGCAGTAAGTTTTGAAACTGGAAGGAGTGAGTCCTCCAACTTTTCTCTTATTGAAGACTATTTTGGCTATTCTGATATCCCTGCATTTCCACATGAATTTTAGGATTTACTTATCAATTTCTTCCGAAGTGGAAGCTAAGATTGTGTTAAATCTGTAGATCCGTTTGAATAGAATTGGTATCTTAAAATATTAGGGATTCCAATCCATACATACAGGTTTTCTTTCCATTCATTTAAATCTTCCTTAATATTTTTAAACAAGTTTTTATAGTTTTCAGAGTATAAGTTTTACATTTCTTTTGTTAAATTTATTCCTAAACACTTTGTTATTATTATTATTATTATTATT
>NW_012112919.1:327000-327394 GCF_000951035.1 Colobus angolensis palliatus | reverse complement strand
GTTCAATTCCCACCTATGAGTGAGAACATGTGGTGTTTGGTTTTCTGTTCTTGCGATAGTTTGATGAGAATGATGGTTTCCAGCTGCATCCATGTACCTACAAAGGACACGAACTCATCCTTTTTTATGGCCGCATAGTATTACATGGTGTATATGTGTCACATTTTCTTAATCCATTCTGTCACTGATGGACATTTGGGTTGATTTCACGTCTTTGCTATTGCGAATAGCACTGCACTAAACATATGTATGCGTGTGTCTTTTTAGCAGCATGATATATAATCCTTTAGGTATATATGCAGTAATGGGATGGCTGGGTCAAATGGTATTTCTAGTTCTAGATCCTTGAAGAATCGCCACACTGTCTTCCACAATGGTTGAACTAGTTTACAGT
>NW_012112919.1:326042-326934 GCF_000951035.1 Colobus angolensis palliatus | reverse complement strand
ATTTAAGTCTCTAATCCATCTTGAATTAATTTTCATATTAGGAGTAAGAAAAGGATCCAGTTTCAACTTTCTACTTATGGCTAGCCAATTTTCCCAGCACCATTTATTAAATAGGAAATTCTTTCCCCATTTCTTGTTTTTGTCAGGTTTGTCAAAGATCAGATGGCTGTAGACGTGTGGTATTATTTCTGAGGGCTCTGTTCAAGGCTGGGTCAACATACGCAAATCAATGAACGTAATCCAGCATATAAACAGAACCAAAGACAAGAACCACATGATTATCTCAGTAGATGCAGAAAAGGCCTCTGACAAAATTCAACAGCCCTTCATGCTAAAAACTCTCAATAAATTCGGTATTGATGGAACGTATCTCAAAATAATAAGCGCTATTTATGACAAACCCACAGCCAATATCATACTGAATGGGCAAAAACTGGAAGCATTCCCTTTGAAAACTGGCACAAGACAGGGATGCCCTCTCTCACCACTCCTATTCAACATAGTGTTGGAAGTTCTGGCTAGGGCAATCAGACAAGAGAAAGAAAGAAAGAGTATTCAGTTAGGAAAGGAAGAAGTCAAACTGTCCCTGTTTGCAGATGACATGATTGCATATTTAGAAAACCCCATCGTCTCAGCCGAAAATCTCCTTAAGCTGATAAGCAACTTCAGCAAGGTCTCAGGATACAAAATCGATGTGCAAAAATCACAAGCATTCTTATACACCAGTAGCAGACAGACAGCCAAATCACAAATGAACTCCCATTCACAATAGCTTGAAAGGGAATAAAATACCTACCAATCCAACTTACAAGGGATATAAAGGGCCTCTTCAAGGAGAACTACAAACCACTGCTCAGTGAAATAAAAGAGGACACAAACAAATGGAAGAACA
>NW_012112919.1:321509-325755 GCF_000951035.1 Colobus angolensis palliatus | reverse complement strand
AGGCCTCACGCTACCTGACTTCAAACTATACTACAAGGCTACAGTAACCAAAACAGCATGGTACTGGTACCAAAACAGAGATATACATCAAATGATTTTCACAGGTTAAACAAATCTCACATTAGTGGGATAAATCCCACTTGATTATGTTATATGATTATTTTTATATGTTTAGATTCAGTTTGCTACTATTTTATTGAGGAGTTTTGCCTCATTATTCATAATAGGTAGTGGTCTGTAGTTTTATTTTCTTGTGATATCTTTCTCTGAATTCAGTATTAGGGTAACATTGGCCTCATGGATTGAGTTGCATTATTTGATTTCTTGCATGGACTCTCCTCAGCCAAAATATAAGCTCATTTGAGTACAAAGCCAAAGAGTAACAAACCAGTAATTCGATAAATGTGGGATGAACTGAATTGATTTGGTGGACTCCTTTCACCAGAGTTTTCTACCAAGCCATAAGAAAATGGCCTATTTTCTTTCTTTCTCAAATTCTACTTGGGTTCTCAATTCAAAATTTATGAAACAATGAATATCCCTTATTTCATAAATTTGGTTGGAAATAGAGTAGGCTGATCATTTGTTTTGCCTCTTGCAAATTTATCAAAGTTTATAAAAGTCTTAAATTTTGGCAAATATTTTGACCCTTTTATGATTTTATGTTAATGCATTAACATAGTAAGTATTCAAAAATGAATAAAAAACATGGGAATAAACACATTTATCAATATGGACATAATTTTAACAGATGAAATTTGTTAATTTTTAAATTAAATATCTACATACTAAATGAAAAATTTTGCAGCATTACAAAGAAGATTATAGTGAAATATGATTTTTGCTGATTCAAAAATATTTCTTGGCCACCTATCGTGCTTAAACAAATAAAAGATAAATGTTAGGTTGAAGTTATTTGTCTATATAGGGACATGAGATAATTATTATGATATGTTTTTATAAAAAAATTCTGCCAAATATAAATAGTTTGATCTTATTGATTTAAAGATGTATAGATAGAAATGATATGCACACACACATGCATGCATATATAATGCATATATACATATATGTATTGTCATGTCCAGATGATGGACTTAAAGAGCAATGATTTAATTATTTTTCTTCATCATTGTTCTTCCTGGTGCTATCATTCAAATGTAATCTAGTCACAAAGGTGAAAACAGTAGAATTTAGGTGGGGAAAAGAAAAAAGAAGGAAAACCAAAGCAGATTTTTATATTGAATATGCATTGACTTGTTCTTACTCCAGGGTGGCTATTACTCCACTGTTTAAAGCTTACCAGGTTCCAGTTCACTTCGAATTAAGATACATTGATTGATGTTGTTGGTTTCCAGGCACTGGCTCCACTGCCTTATATGAAGAGATCATTGTCATGGTCATTAAGGTGCTCACTATTGGATAGGAAGATGTGTGCCCTATATCCTACAGGAAATTGTGATGGCCTAAGGAATATTCTAAAGTGGGGTTTATCAAACTATAGCTTACAGCCAAATCTAGTCTGCTGCCTGTTTTTATAAATACAATTTTATCGGAGCAAAGGCATCCTCATTCATTTTATTCTCTATAGCTGCTTTCTTGCTACAACAGAGTGGAATAGTCACGGTAGAAATTGTACGTCCTATAAAGCCTAAAATGTTTACGATCTGGCCCTTTATAGAACAAGTTACCAATCCCTTTTCAAAGAAGTCTGCTACTTCGTCATATTCATCTGAAGGAATAAAGGAAATGCTAACCTCTTCATTTAAACTATGCCAATATCAGCTGAGCTACTACTGAAATACAGAGCTAATAGTCGCTTAGAAATTAGGAAAGGTTTTCTGGTGACTGCTGAGGCTAGTACTAAAGATAAGGAAAGGACTCTATTCAGCAAACACAAGAGATCCTTCTTCAAGTAGAGAAGAAGACCCGGATAAAAGCAAATGTAGAGATTAGCAAACATGCTACTCACTTCTCTGGATCAAGACAAAAATTATGTGGACATTTTTCAAAGCCCATTATACATTGGCAGAAGGGTTCTGCTTCATGCAGTCCAGACTTCAGAGAGCCAGGCTTCTTGTACCTGTTGCTCTCTCCTCCAGATCCTCAGCACCCTACTAACTCAGCTAGCAGAAAGGAAGGAGTATGAGTGCATACCTAAGAATGGCCCACATTATGCCTATTCATTCCACTGGCCAAACACACCTGATTGCAAGGGAGCTAGAACATGAAGTCTAGAAATCTGTCATATTGCCATATTTCTTCAATTTTCTTTTCAGTCTCATTCTGAAGACTTTATGACTCAGGCTAAAGCCACATTTTTATTTCCTCCTCTGCATATCTTCATCCACAGCAACTTCCTCTCCCCTTATTTACTGTAAATTTAATGCAGGTAATTTATTTTTTAAAAAAAAAAACAGTGACTGAAACTCCCTCTATATATTAAGGAAGTGAGATAAATCACCAAAAATGAGAATTAGTTTTTTTAATTTTTCAAACAAATTGATGATTGCCTTATAGTAGTATACATAACAACCCTATCCTCCCATTTTTGCCCAGGAATTTCTGGAAGGAAAGAATAAAATGCAATGGACACTAAAACTTGTGTTCCCACAAAAGTAAGAGGCATTTGAGAATTATTCACTATATCTTATGAGGCACAGGAGAAGAGAATCCTGGAAAAAGCAAGAAGCAGGAAGATACAAGGCAAGAAAAGAGCCCCACCCACCTGGGTGAGCTAGGGCCCCAGGTATTCATTGGAGAGTTTCAGGCAATTCTGTTGGTGGACATTGATCTTGATTTGTTTTTCATCCCTGCCCTACCACTACCTCTCAGTATCTTCATATCTTTCAGTAAGTATTTATCAGATAAACATTTTTTGAGTGTATATTTTTAGTAAATGAAGGGAGAATGAGTAGCCTACTGTGATGAAAATTGAGCCAGTCTTGGGAGCTGAGGGCCACAATCAGGAGATGGCAACAGCCGAGACCAGGTTTCTTCATCAATGGCTGATGCAAAGAAAATCACCATTCCTTTTGCCCATCTCTAGCATCTTTGCAGAGCACACAGCAGACTTCTCAAAGTACCTACCTTTACGTTGCAATTTTTTTTTTTTTTTTTTTTTTACCAAGATCTTGAAGAAAATGACAGTCTCAGAAAGTGGAGGACTTGTGACAAGGTTTCCTGCTGTGATCTGTGTTAGCTTTCCATGGGACTCACCCCACACACCAAATGGCCCTTGGAGGGCATAACTGGAGACTTTGGAATTTATTGTACTTCTATCCAAGTCCTAGGCACAGGGTGTATTATAGCTTCTTCCTAGTACTTAATGGTGTTGCTCTAAAACAATTCTAGTTTGCCATAATGTAAAGCCCAGGGTTGAGAAGAGTCTACCTGAAAGACAGAAAGTGAAGTTCTGCCTCTTTTGTGCTGCTGAACTCTTGCACTCAAAGTAGGAGACAGCCTTGTAGATGTTGGAATCCACCAGCAAGACCTCCAGACCAGGACATTTGTGAGATGATCACAGGCTTTGCACAGAGGAACTGTGAGGATGGATTATAATCTAGAGCAGAAAGGGAGTTCAGGTCAGACCTATGGTAGCCTTTTTCAGATGAAAGACAGTTTCATAAGAACAGGAACAACTTGAAAGTACTGAGGGCCCAAATCACCAATTTTATACTCTGGGAATAAAAAAGACACCCTGAAGTACCAAAACTCTAGGCAAGTTGTAACAGTTAAAAAATTAAAATTCGAGTGACTACCGGGGGAGGCGAAACAAGATGGCCAAATAGGATAAGCTCCAGTCTCCAACTCCCAGCGCAACCGGTGATTTCTGCATTTTCAACTGAGGTACTGGGGTCATCTCACTAGGGAGTGCCGGACAATCGGTGCTGGTCAGCTGCTGCAGCCCGACCAGCGAGAGCTGAAGCAGGGTGAGGCATCACCTCACCTGGGAAGAGCAAGGGGGGAGGGAATCCCTTTTCCTACCCAGGGGAACTGAGACACATAACACCTGGAAAATCGGGTAACTCCCACCCCAATACTGCGTTTTATGCGAACGGGCACACCAGGAGATTAAAACCCGCACCTGGCTGGGAGGGTCCAACGCCCACGGAGCCTCCCTCCTTGCTAGCACAGTAGTCTGCCATCTAACTGCAAGGCAGCAGCGAGGCTGGGGGAGGGGCGCCTGCCATTGCTGAGGCTTAAGTAGGTAAACAAAGCCACTAGGAAGCTAGAACTGGGTGAA
>NW_012112919.1:279466-315058 GCF_000951035.1 Colobus angolensis palliatus | reverse complement strand
TCCTGACGAGTTGATGGGTGTAGCACACCAACCTGGCACAAGTATACATATGTAACAATCCTGCACGTTATGCACATGTACCCTAGAACTTAAAGTATAATAAAAATAAATAAATAAATAAATTTAAAAAAAAGAAAAGAAAAAAACATTTCTGAAGCAAAAAAAAAAAAAGAATGAATAAATAAGTTGGAAGTCATTAAAAATTAAGCTTTTGTTTATGAAAGGGCACTATCAAGAAAGCAAGAATGCAAACTACACAATGGGAGAAATATTTGCAATTCATATATCTGAAAAGGTTATAGTAATAAGAAGTATAAAGAACTATTACAATTTAACAAGAAAAATAAGCAACCCAATTAAAAAAATGAGTAGAGGACTTAAATAAACATTTCTCCACAGAAAATAAACAAATGACCAATAAGCACATGAAGGATGTTCAACATCACTAGTAATTACAAAAATGCAAATTAAAAGAAGATACCACTTCACACCCATTAAGATAGATATATATATAAAGGAAATATATATTTTTTCTTTATAATATAATTATATAGGTATATATATTTACATATTTATATTTACATATATAGAAAAAAATTAAGAAGTGTTGGCAAAGATATGGAAAAATTGGAACACTTGTGCTTTGCTGGTGGGACTGTAAAATGCTACAGTCACATTAGTAAACAGTTAGGTGGTTATACAAAGAGTTAAATATAGAATTACCTTATAATCCAGCAATTCCACTTCTAAATATACCCTATAGAATAGAAAGAAAGCATTCAAACGAATACTTGTACGTCAATGTTCACAGCAGCACTACTGACAACAGCCAAATGGTGGAAACTACCCAAATGTCCATCAACAGATAAATGAATAAACGTGGAATGATCATACAGTGAAATGTTATTCAACCATAAAAAGGAATGAAGTGCTGATTCAGGTTAAAATGTGGGTAACTCGAAAACATTATGCCAAGTAAAAGAAGTCAGGGACAAAAGGATACATATTCTATGACTCTATTAATTTAATTTATTCAAAATAGATAAATCCATAAACACAGAAAGCAGATTAGAGGATACCAAGAGCTAGGGCATAGGAATGGGGAATGACCATTTAGTCCGTACTGGGTCTCCTTTGGTAGTGATGAAAGTATTTTAGAATTAGATGAGATGATTATTAAATAACACTGTGATTGTACTAAATGCCAGTAAATTGTATACTTTAAAGTGGTTAATTAATTTTATGGTATGTTCAAAGAAGTGAAAGATATCCACAAGGAGAACTACAAAATGCTAATGAAAGAAATTGCAAATGATACAAACAAATGGAAAAACACCCCATGCTCATGGATTAAAAGAATAAATATCACTAAAATGACCATACTGCCCAAAGCAAGCTACATATTCAATGTAATTCCTATCAAATCACCAACATCATTTTTCACAGACGTTCATATGGAGCCCCAAAAGGGCCCAAATAGCCAAACCAACCTTAAGCAAAAGAACAAAGCTGGAGGTGTCAAAATTACCTGACTTAAAATTATGCTATAAGGTTATGGTACCTAAAACAGCATGGTACTGGTACAGAAATGAACACATAGATCAACAGAGCAGGATCGAGAGCCCCAAAACAGAATCACATGCCTACAACCAACTGATCTTTAACAAAGTCAATATAACTAATAAAGACAGATAGTGGGAAAAGATGGATGAATAGAACAGCCAAGAGAGCCTCTCCTGCCAAGGGAGATCAAAATATGGGGTAAGTCATCATATTTTAAACAGATCTTTTGAGAGAAAATACTGCAAGTCAAGAGAGAGGCACTGACATTGAAGAGGAAGGAAGCTTGGAATCCCACATGGGATTGCTGACTACCAGGACTCATTCCTGGCTCTGAACAGCTCCTAGGGAAGTAGTGAGTGGATTGACTGTGGGCCAATTCACTCTCACAGTGGACCTCTGGGATCCTAGGTGCAACAGATCCCATGATGCCCAAGGATAGTTTAGCCAGCAGAGAGACTCCCAGAGAGTAAGTATAGACACCACTGGAGCTCAATAAGATGCAGCAGAAAATTGAAACCCAATCCAAGGAATCCAATAAAATAATCCAAGAGTTGAAAGACAAAGCAGCCATTTTAAGAGAGAACAAAATTGAACAAATGGAACGGAAAAATTCATTACAAGAATTCTATAATACAGTCTGAAACATTTACAATAGAATACACCACGCTGAGAAAATAATCGGAGAGCTGGAAGATATGTCCTTTGAATCAATGAAGTCAGACAAAAATACGAAAGAAAGAATTTTAAAAAATGAACAAAACCTTTGAGAAATGTGAGATTATGTAAAGAAGCCAAACATATGACTCATTGGCATTCCAGAGAGAAGGAGAGAGAATAAACAGGTTGGAAAACATATTTGAGGACATAGTTCATGAAATGTTTCCCAGTCTTTCTAGAGAGGTTGACACACAAATTCAAGAAATTCGGAGAACCCTTATGAGATACTATACAAAACAATCATCCCCAAGACACAATGGTATTAGGTTTTCCAAGTTCAACTCAAAAGAAAAAAATTTCTTTAAGACAGCTAGAGGGAGAGCCAGGTCACTTGCAGAGAGAACTCCAACAGGCTAGCATAGGACTTGTTAGCAGAAAGTTACCAAGCCAGAAGAGATTGGGGGACTATTTTTAACATCCTTAAAAATAGAAATTCCAACCAAGAATTTAATTTCCTGTGAAACTAAGCTTAATAAGTGAAGAAGAAATAAAGTTATTTTCAGATAAGTAAACACTAAGAAAATTCATGACCTCTAGACTGATCTTACAGTAGGTCCTTAAGGGAGTGCTAAACATGAAAACAAAAGAATGATATCTGCCACCACAAAAACACACTTAAGCACATAGCTCACAGACACAATATAGCAACTACACAATCAAGTCTATAAAACAACCAGCTAACAACACAATAGGATCAAAATTTTACATATCAATATTAATCTTGAATGTAATGTTCTAAACATCCCACTTAAATGGCATAGAATGACAAGTGGAATAAAGAAACAAGACCCAACTGTATGCTGTCTTTCAAGAAACCCATTCCACATGCAGTGACACTCACAGGCTCAAAGTAAAGGAATGGAGAAAGATCTAATATGCAAATGGAAAACAAAAAAGAGGGGTTGTTGCTATTCTGATAAAACAGACTTTAAACAAACCACAATTCTCTCCTGCACACAGTACGTGCTCTAACATTGTCCACATCCTTGGCCATAAAGCAGGTCTCAATAAATTAAAAAAATTGATATCAGAGCAAGCACACTCTCTGACCACAGTGCAATAAAAGTAGAAGTCAATGTCAAGAAGATATCTCAAAACCACACCATTACATGCAAATTAAACAGCTTGCTACTAAATGACTTTTGGGTAAACAAAGTTAAGCCAGAAACTAAAAAATTCTTCAAAATTAATGAATCAGACAAAACATACCAAAATATTTGGAATGCAGCTAAAGCAGTTGATATGATTTGGCTCTACGTCCCCACCCAAATCTCATGTTGAATTGCAATCCCCGGTGTTGGACGTGGGTCCTGGTGTTAAGTGATTGCATCATGGGGGTAGCTTCTAATGGTTTAGCACCATCCCCCTAGTGCTGCCTCATGATAGAGTTCTCAAGGTATCTGGTTGTTTAAAAAGTGTGTGCCACCTTCCCCTTCACTCCCTTTCTCCTGCTGGCCATGTGAATATATGATGCTTCTCCTTTGCCGTTCACCATGATTGTAAGTTTTTTGAGGCCTCCCCAGAAGCAGAAGCCTGAATAACTGATAGAACCATGAGCCCATTAAACTTCTTTTCTTTATAAATTACTCAGTCTCAGATATGTTTTTATAGCTGTGTGAGAATGGAGTAATACAGAAGTGTTAAGAGGAAAGTTTATAGCACTAAACACTTTAAAGAAGTTATCAAGAAGCTAGAAATACCTCAAATTAACTATCTATGATCACACCTATAAGAACTAGAATGAAAAAGAACGAAACAACCCCAAAGCTAGTAGAAGGTATGACATAATCAACATCAGAGGAGTACTGAATGAAATTGAGACACAAAAATCCATACAAAAGAACAATGAAACCGAAAGTTAGTTTTTTGAAAGGATAAACAAAATTGATAGACTGCTAGCTAGATTAACACAGAAAAAAGGAGAGAATATCACAATCAGAAATGACAAAGATATAATAATAAGCATAATCAGAAATGACAAAGATATTATTACAGCCAGCCTCACAGAAATACAAAAGATCTTCAGAGGCTATTTTGAAGACCTCTATGCACACAAATTAGGAAAACCAGAGAAAACGGATAAATTCTTGGAGATACACAACCCCTCAAGACTGAACCAGGAAGAAATGGAAAACCTGAACACACCAATTACAGTTCCAAAACTGAATTAGTAATAAAAAACCTATCAACCAGAAAAAAAATTATACAAGCAGCCAACAAATGTGAAAAAAATGCTCATTATCACGACTCATTAGAGAAATGCAAATAAAAATAATGAGATATCATCTCACACCAATCAGAATGGCCATTATTAAAAAGTCAAAAAATAGCAAATGCTGATAAAGCTGTAAAGGGAGCAGTTATATGCTGTTGGCAGGAATGTAAATTAGTTCAGCCACTGTGGGAAGCAATTTGGAGATTTCTCAAAGAACTGAGAGTTGAACTACCATTTGACTCAGCAATATCATACCAAAGAAAAATAAGTAATTTTATCAAAAGGTCATATGTATCTCTATGTTCATTCCAGCACTATTTACAATAGCAAAGACATGGAATCAAATAAGATGTTCATCAATGGTGGATTGGATAAAGAAAAGGTGGTACATATACACCATGAAATACTACATCGCCACAAAAAGAAGAAAATTATGTCCTTTGCATCAATATGGATGCAGCTGGAAACATTATCATAAGTGAACTAACACAGAAACAGAACACCAAATACCACCTGTTCTCATTTACAAATAGGAACTAAATATTGGGTATACATGGTCATAAAAACTGGAACAATAGATGCTGGGGGAATACAGGACCAGGGAAGAAAGGAGAGGGGTAGGGGTTGAAAAAAACTACCTATTGGATACTGTGCTCTCTACCTGAGTGACAGATTCATTTGTACTCCTAATCTCAGCATTATGTAACATAGCTATGCAACAAACATGCACATGTATCCCCTGATTGTAAAATGAAAGTTAAATAAATACATACATAAATAAATAATGGGAATGATATCCTGTTCAGTAAATGGTATCGGGAAGAATTGGCTAGCTCTAGGTAGGAGGATGAAACTGGACTCCTATTTCTCACCATATACAAACATTAACTCAAGATAGATTATATGTAACTATAGCTTAAGGTCTTACATTTAAGACCTCAAACTATACCAATTCTAGTAGAAAACCTAAGAAAAACTCTTCTGGACCTTGGCCTAGGCAAAGAATTTATGACTAACATTTCAAAGATAAATGCAACAGAAACAAAAATAGACAAATGGGACTTATCTAAACTAAAAAACCTTTTGCACAGAAAAAGAAATAACAGAGTAAAAAGGTAACCTCCAGAATGAAAGAAAATATTTACAAGTCGTCTCAGACAAATAATATCCAGAATCCACAAGGAATTCTAACAAGTCAACAAGAAAACAAACAAACAAAAACACTAAAAAGTGGGGAAAGAACATAAACAGACATTTCTTAAAAGAAGACATACAAGTGACCAACAAACATATTAAAACATGCCCCACATTGCTAATCATCAGAGAAATGCAAATTATAACCACAGTGAGGTACCATTTCACATCAGTCAGAATGATAATCATTAGTAAGTCAAAAAACAACATGTTGGTGTGGATACGAAGAAAAGGGAATGATTATACACTGTTTGTAAGAACATAAATTAGTAGACCACGTATGGAAAACAGTATGGAGATTTCTCAAAGGACTAAAAATAGGACTAACATCTGACCCAGCAAGCCCACTACTGGGTATCTCTCCAAAGGAAAAGAAATTATGATACCAAAAAAACTCCTTTGCTTGTATGTTGATCACAGCACTATTCACAACATCAAAGTCATATAATCAACCTAAGTGTCCATCAGTGGTGGATAGGATTTAAAAAATGTGGCATATATACATCATAGAATACTATGCAGCCATAAAAAAGAATAAAATCAAGACTTGCAGCAACATGGATGGAGCTGGAGGCCATTATCCTAAGTGAAATAACTTAGAAACAGAAAATCAAATTTCAGGTTTCCAGGTATAAGTAGTAGCTAAACAATGAGTACACAATGACATAAAGATGGAAGTAACAGACATTAGCAACTCCAAAACTGGGGAGGTTAGGAGAGGGGTAAGGGTTGAAAAATTACCTATTGGATAAAACGGTCACGTTTGAGAGATGGGGACACTAGAAACACAAACCTCACCTTTACACAATATACCTATTTAACGAAGCTCCACAGGTACTCTATGATCTACAATAATTTTTTTAAAAAAAAATTATGGTATGTTAACTTGACTTCAATATTTTTAAAAAGATTAAGAGAATATCTTGAGAGTAAAAGCAATTTGCAAACTATTGACCACACCTCAATGGGCTTCCTTTCTTTCTAATATAATGGTTTTTCAATACCTGGTGGCTTCATCAGCTTTCTGATGCCTTCACATACATGTCTTTTTGTTGTTATATCTTACCCAGATTTGATGCTTTCCTGAAACATTCAAACTCATGCTATTATTCCTCTGACTTCCAAGCTATTGTTGACTATTATCCTGTAACTACATTGTAATATATCTAATTGATAGGCGTTTCTAATCTATATAATGTTATTTATCTTTCCATTTGTATTTAGCTATATCTTCAACCAGCTTCTATTCTCCTTCACAATCAGAATAGTTTGTGTTTCTTGCCTCCAGTACATAGCATAATAGTCTTTAAAGGTCAGAGCAAATCAGAATCACTTGAGGCAATTTATTAACCCTAATTCCAGGGATTCTCAATAAAAATTCTGGGATGAAACCAAGAAAAGTGTATTTAGTAAACACAGATGTCTGAACCCCACGAGTTAGAACTTCAAATAAACACTGCTCAATAGCGTTAATATAAGAGATATCTAATAAATATTCGTTGTAAGAATAGCACGCTTGATTGAATATAAACTGCTTTAAAATGTTCTTCCCAATCTCATTACCTATTGATGCTGAGATACCCTATCCACTAACTTACATTTCACTCTTTCCTGCGTATCACCCACTGTGCAATCACAATATGCAGAGAAGCCTATTATCATCAGTATGCATGATAATATCAAATTGTGGACAAGGTGAGCCAGTTAATATTGCTAAGAGGAATTTCCATTTTGTATATCATGACTTTTATCTTAATATTGTATTGATATTCCATGATCTTTGACAAGTAATTTTACTCTGCCAATTGCAATTTGTTCTCTGGCCTAGAAAAAGGCTAATATATCCAGCATCATGAGCAGTGGCAAAGACAAGTGCAGTTAACTGCTTTGTATTTAACCATGATCAAAGTAAAGAGAGGGTACAGGGGGATGAGGGGCAAATAAGATATCAAGGGGCGTAGAGATTGTCCTGGAAAAGACCTAGTAAAGACTGCTATGTCCTGGACAAGGGGAAGATGGAGGCAAATGGAAATCATTTTCATAGTATTCATGCTGAAGTACTCTTGCCTTGATTACCTCAATAGATTAAAGTATTTTGGGAATCTCTGTGAGCTCCGTAATTGACTTCATACCTTAGTTACCTTTTAGGCAGAAACAGACACATAACCACAACTTTTAGCTCAGGCTGAGATATTTGAAACTTTGAGCGCATTGGTGAGAGCATTGCAAGCCTCAACCTCTGCTGTACTGCTGTCTGCACATCTAGATTGCCCCCAGAATATCTCTAGTTGTAATGAATAAACTGTTCCTTTTCTGAAAGTTTAGTTCTAGAAAAGTTCTGTGATAAGTTCTACTCTCAGATTTTACCATCAGTACATTCTAGAACCAGGTACTGAAATCAGGAAATTGTGCTCCCAAAACAACTGTCACTTCCAAAATCTGAAATTTTGATTGGATAATTCAGCCATTCTAAACCTCACTTCCCTAATCCGAGAAAAGGATCAATACCTACTATATAGGATTATTATGAATAATAAATGAGATGATGGCAGTAGAACAACATAGTGCCTTAAAAAGTGAAACATCAACTGATAGAGTACCATTTTCATAGGAGTCCAAATTAAGTAGTTTTGCGTTTTGTTCATTGGTTCTAGCAATGGGGTCCATACCATGTTGCCTGTGACATTTTATGCTCTTGAAAGAATCTTGGTCATATTCTGAGCCAGCTATTCCTACTTCTTCCCTTGTTTTACTGCTCTGTACACAAGTCCTTCCAGTGACAACTATTCTTGTCTTTGGATCTTGATTTAAATGGGCTGTGCCAAGTATCCTGTCCTTAATGACTTGTCTGCTGGAGTCATCGTTTTATACCTGATAAAGGGGTATTTCTAAGTTACATGCTCTTCCTTGTGGGACTGTTTGGTCACTAGCTCCTGGCTGCGCAATCTTAATTGTTTTTCTTCAACACTACCAAATTTTTTTTTTTTAAAAAAAAGGAAGGCTAGGAGGTGTAGGAAACGGAGTAACAAAATTATTTTTCCAAGTATTTTAGGGTGGTCAGATGTAGTAGAAAGATCGTTGAATCCTCATTCTAGCATTTAAAAGCCATGTGACCTGGGGCCAGTCAGTATGTACATGTAACGGTTGGTGTACAAAGGAGATAGAATAATGGATGAGCAAGTATTAGAAGAAAAAAAGAGAAAGTGGGTTTTTGCAGGTTCAGTATTAAGTTCATTACGGATTTTGAAAAAAATTACAGTGACATAAATAATAAAAGGTAACATTTATTTTGTGCTTCATATATACCATAACTATGCTACACACTGCCTTATTTTATTCAGTTCTCCCAACAATGCTTTAAGTACTATTATTATCTTCATTATACCTTGAACAAACAGGCTTAGTAAAGCTAAGTAAATCACCCAAGGTCATTTACCTTGTAGATATCAAAGCAGGGATGTGAACCTAGGTTCTTCCTGCTTGAGACTTTAAGCTCTCAACTAATAGTTCTTGAGAAAAATTTTTCTGTAAATTTCCACCAAGATTGGCTTATTTATTTGTTTGTTTCACCGTAGTTCACCCTATTCCAAAAAGAATTTGAGGCATTTTTCTTATGGTTGCTTGAAGGAACTTTTTTCTTTTAAAAAGATGATTTATTTATTTATTTATTTATTTATTTATTATATTTTAAAATGTTAGGTTAGGGGGTACACATGCTGGTTTGTTACATGGATATATTGTGTAATATTGAAGTTTGGGCTTTAGTTGAACTCATCATCCAAATAGTGAACACAGTACCTAACAAGTAGTTTTCAACCTCTCCTCCACTCTGCCCTCCCGCATTTTGGAGTCCCCCAGTGCCTGAAGAAACTTCCTAGACAGATGCAAAACATTCTGAAAATAAGCATCTTTAAACTAGGATTTTATGCATATTTTGGGTTTTGTGTACGTACCTCAGAAGTGCCAAGGGGAGCAAGAGAGGTTTAGTAGATACGGCTGGGAAATACTCCTCCCTGCATCAACTAAGGATAACATAGTTGTATATAATTTGTAAAGCAATATTTTGTGAAAGACAAATGTCAGAGAATAAACAGCTTCCACTATTGGAAAAAAAGTTTGAAACCTCTGTTCTTTTTTATCAATTAGGAAATATCTTCCTAATCACATAGGGATCTCTGGGCTGAAGACCTAGAGATGTGGGTTTCTTCCAATGGGCTTCAAGGAAGGATCTTGGACTTCTGAGTATAAAATCATGCTATTTCATAGTATCTAGTTGTTGACATTAATAGGACATACAAGGTTGAATGGGTTTTTAATGCAGGACTTTGTGCCTTATTGAGTGTCTGAGGTAAGAATGGAGTACTTATAATAAGCATACTTATTAGAAGGTTAAATTGTAGGTCAAGAATGAATAGCTGAAGAGTTAGGTTCAGAAAAATGAGGACAAAATAGCAATAGGGTTCTTTGTAGCAAAATACTACTAATGCTGCTGCTACTACTACTACTACTACTACTAATAATAATAATAATAATAATCTGTCTCTTTAGGCAACTGTTACAGGGGTTAGGTCAATAATAATTTTCATTCCTGTTCCCTCATTGCTTAGGGGAGCAGGCCAGAGACAAAACGTATGCCAATGCAACACAAAGCAAAATGTTTTCTGTTTAGTCATGTTTCTAGATAGTCTATCCACTTTATTTCTGATAGTCTGACCAACTTTAATAGACTGAGCAGGAAAAAATAAATTGTCCTCTCTCAATATACACAGATTAGCTCCCAAAATCCTGACGTTTTCTTCATATTAAAACTATTTGGCTGGGTGCGGTGACTCACGCCTGTAATCCTAGCACTTTGGGAAGCCAAGATGAGTAGATTGCCTGAGCTCGGAGTTCAAGACCAGTCTGGGCAAAATAGTGAAACCCCATCTGTACTAAAATACAAAAAAGAAAAAAAAAATCAACTGGGCATGATGGTGGGCACCTGTAATCCCAGCTGCGCGGGAGGTTGAGGCATGAGAATTGCTTGAACCTGGGAGGCGGAGGTTGCAGTGAGTCAAGACTGTGCCACTGCACTCCAGCCTGGGCAACAAAGTGAAACTCTGTCCCAAAACAAACAAACAACCCACAGAAAACAAAACAAACAAACAAAAAAACCCATCAATTTTATACTCCCTTTGCCTTCTCTAAAGGCCCCTCAGAATAAATGATTAAGCTTTGTCACATATTTATGCTTTACCATGACGAATAATTCCTCAGAACAGGATTTCAGAAGAGTATAAAGCAAGAGGAAACTCTGGACAAGTGTGAGTGAGTGTATGAAAGGAGTAAAGGAGAGGTCATTGTCTTTGAGTTATTTTTGTCCTTAGTGGGACCATGAATATTCACAGTTATTGCAATTTTTATACATTATGAAATGGAAGTTAGGCATCAGTGTAGCCTATGAGAGAACAAATCACTAGAACACAATCAAATGTAGCAATGAATATGAAACACTGAAAAATAGTGTAATGCTATATAAACGTATGCTATTTATTATTGTCTCTTAGGGGAAAATTGAACAACTGGTCAGTGTATGTAGAAACAACATGTAATAGTATTTGTGGAGAAACAGAAGAAAAATGTGAGGAGATTTTATTTCTTTTCTGGAAAGATATTATCATACTATAATGTTTTATATTTTTATTTTTTATATTTTGCTTTAAAAAAAAAGTTCCATAATAAAATGTAAACAACAAATCAGCTCAATATAAATAAAGTACATAAGTTATGTGAATGCATAGAATCAAATACAGCAAACAAAGTTAAAATACTACAAGTACAATGGATTTAACACTTAATGTATACCTCCCAAATACCAAGTACTTTACATACACTATCTTACTTAATTCTCACAAAAATGTATTTAGGGCTTTATATATATATATATAGCTGAGAAATTGATTCTCAGAAACGTTGAGCAACTTGACTAAAAATCACATAGCTTGCAAGAGACTGAACAGGTATCTAGCTTAGTGCTAAATTGATTTTTAAAAAAACATTATGCTCTTTCAGCATGAATCTAGAAGGACTGAATTTTGAACTGGACTTTTTTTAAAAAGGACTGGATGGGAAGATTCAGAACAGAAGTATTCCTGGTAGAAGCATTTGAAGAGTATTTAGAGTTAACTCATAACAGCCTCATTTGGTAGGAGGCTATTGTGTTTCATTAATTCTTCAATGTGCACTTGTATAATTAGAGACCTATTGTGCGAAACTTTTCCAAAGGGGGTGGTGAATCATATAAGCCAAGCTGAGACTTTTCAAGTTATTCAGAGATTGTAATATCACTGAATTTAAGCCATGTGAATGGAAAATGCCAACCATTGGAGCAGTAATTGTCACTAGAAAAAAATCCATTCAGCATACATGAAAATCAGAGGATTCTTGCATTGAAATAGAAAGTGGATTCCAAAACCATCATTCCCTGGCTTTCTGATGATAATGCCACCCACTGCAGGTAATCAGTGCAGAACATCTGGGAGGTGGCTACACTAAGAACTGTGTGTTTTACACTAAGAGTAGGTGCCTTTGACAATTCACTGGGCAATGTCTGCCCCTCTGGTTAGTGTGCCAGTTGAAAACAAGTAGAAAGGAGCTGAGCTTTGAAAGTGGCTGCCCAGGAATGGCAACCTACAAGAGAGAATGAAGGCAGGGCTCAGAGTCCTACACACAAAGGAGGTCATAGACTGGGGTGTGGCCAGGAGCCTTACTGGTTTTGGATCTTAGATCCCTACCATCTAAATAACACATGTATAAACATATTTTTATTTTATTAACTTACATCTCTGTAGTTATGAGACACAAAGTCCAATTCTGGGTAACTTTAACGAAAGCGTACTTATTAGAAGGTTAAATTGTAGGTCAAGAATGAATAGCTGAAGAGTTAGGTTCAGAAAAATGAGGACAAAATAGCAATAGGATTCTTTGTAGCAAATAATAATAATAATAATCGTTTGTTGTCTTCTGGTCATTGTTACAGGGTTAGGTCAGTATCAACTTTCATTCCTGTTCCCGCAATCCAAATCCCTGAGATTGTCAAATTATCCTAGACTGAGTCATGTGTGTGCCACCTTGGCCGGGAATAAGAGGGTGGGCACCCTGATCAATAGTCCCACCAAGACTTCCCATGGTGAGAAAGTTGTATGTGGGATAGGAAAATCAATATGCTATTTCTAGAAGTTAGAAGAATATGAGGCACATGAAACAACTCATCTCAGATCATACACTGTTGTTTCTGAGCATAGGTCAGTTTTTCTAGAATACAGTCTAGCCTACAGAATTCCTCTGCAAACTGGATACTTTTTACACCTGAAGTGAAACAAAAATTAAACACCTCTTTCTACACATATTGTATTTGTGGAACAAATATCCTACTTTTTATTTTTAAGCATTTTTTTCTAATAATTATGCTTATATATACCCAGCTTTTCTTCATTAATATTACATGAGATAAATTTCCTATGTCAGTAAATTTATCCAAATATATTATTTTAATGACTGTTAAGGCAATATGGTTAACTCTAATTTATTTATTTTATCTTCATTTGCAAAAATGGTGCTTTAAAAACATCAAACATTATATAACAAATAACCTTGTACATAAATCAATGTGCACAGCTTCAATTATCTTCCTAAGATAAATTCCTAGACATAATCAGATCCAAAGGAGTGAACGTTTTCAGGATACATCTTGCCAAATTTATTTCCATAAGAATATTTACAGCCATAGGAGAAGGCCCTGCCGGTTGCTTAAAATGAAGACAGAGGCATGGGACTAGCTCCTTAAAGAGTATTATTGGAACCTTCTCTGGCATGATGCAGTGAAGTCAGCCCATCTGATCCTTTCAAACTTATCCTTAGACACATGGTAAATGCTCCCCAGGTAGAATGGATACAGATTTTTGAAGTAAATTTGCATCTCAAGAATACCAACATGAAAGGCTCTGTAGGTAGGGATGTGTTTGCAATTGTTAGCACCAGAACGACTATAAACCAATAATAAAGTACCCGTACAGCATGTCTAATTATGAGTATGGTATCATTCTGATGAAAGTCTTCAAGAGAAACTAATTGCAAATGTACCCTTAGATAATTAAATGAGATAACTAAATCATTGTATTTCCTCTTCCAGGATTATTTGCATTTTATGTCTTCTTTCAAAGATGAAAGTTTGTGGTATAGAATCAAATAGAGGTGGAAGAGATATTAAATAACATCTTGTCACAAGAGGCAAATATGAAGAATGTGTAATTCATTTCCCTAGTCAAGACCCATAGCAAACATCAGTAGTCTATCAGGCAATCTTCCCTGCTCAGTCCAGATTTTGCTTCAAAATCTTTCTCATCACAGCGGCTTAGGCAGCCAGTAGTGCTCAGTTGGAGCTAGCATTTTATTCATAATCTATTTCAATCTCTGATATCAAGGAAATCCTGCCTATAGCATCAGGAAAAGCCTATATTTACTTCAATAGCTCTGTACTTTCCATCTCAGCTTAATGTTCCCATGTGAGTATTTGCTAATGTTGATGAGACATACTATATGTTGGGTAAAGAGCTACATAAAAGTTGCTGCATTTAATAGTATTAAATAATATTGGGACACTTGCTATGCCCCAGTTTATGAGTAAAAATATCGGAGCTTAGTGAGAGCAAATAATTTGCTCCCAATTTCCTGGTTAGTGAGTATCAAGAATGGTGAACGGTCTGAGATTGTACCCTATCTGCAAGCTGACAAGTTAACATGACACCCTTTCATGAACATACATAAAAGACATCAGACTCCTAGGTCAGATCTGAAGGACAACTTATTATTCACAGCAATATCAATAGCCAGAATATCATTTGCATCAGTTTCTCAAGTCCTAAATCCCACTGGGAAATATAAATAGGGCCACGTGACACCTGCACACTCAATGGGTTATTATAGGTGAGAAACCTTGAGTGTAGAGAACAAAAATATTTTTTAATGGACAGCAAACATGTCTTCCTTTTGCTCTGAAGAGAGACATTGTATTATACTGGACAGTAAGTATGTATGACATTTATTCCAACGGGAGACATTCTCTCTTCCAAGGTTGCTTACTATTCAAATGTCCTTGAAAAGAGAGTCTGAAACAAAGATGGTTGCTCCAAAGATGTGTGGAAATATAACAGATCCATGGAAAACTGACCTTTAACACTGAGTGGAGGAGTCAGAATTTAAACCCAGGTCTGCATAACGCCATAACTAATGTTCTTAATCAATATGCCTCATGTTTTTTCACCCACTTACTTTCCCTTCAAACTGGCAAAGTTCAGAGACTGATCCTATCAGAAATGGGCAATTAGGGAATTTTAAAGACGTGAAAAATGTTCCATATCCACTAATTCATTATTCTGATCGTACTGAATTTTAACTGTTCATTTATTTTTATATTCATTCTAGACTGTAAGTACGGTAAGGTCTGAATCTTATTCACTGTTACATTCCACTTGCTTTCTCAATAGAGGGCATAAACATGGTACTCACGGTCAGATATAGCTGAGTTGGGATTCTAACTCAGTCACTCACCAGTTGTGTGATGAATATGAGCCTCAGTTTCCTCATCTATAAAATGGAATTAATAATTAGTATTTTTCTAGGTTTGTGGTGAAGAATAAATGATACATATATATAGAGAGAGTGTTTAACATATTCATTGTACATGATAGCCATTTTACAATATTTATCACTCAATGTATATATCTTGAATGTTTAAGCAATTGTGATTTTTCTTTTTTACTATCATAACTTTTTTTTTTTTTTACTAGATCCCTGGATTCTGTACTCATGTGTTCCTTTTAATTTTAACTAAGTGTTCTCTGGTTACCACTTCCTTCATATTGAGGCTGATAATTTTGTTGCAGAGTTCAGAATTGTCATCGCTTCTTGGTATTCTTCTTTTTCCTAACCATAGTTTACTGCAGCAGCCAACTGCCTGAGAGGAATAGCCTCTGTTGTCTATGATCAGAATAAGTGATACATATGTGCATTTAATTTCTCCTTGATCACCTTTACCGATGGGGACCACTTGACCTTTAAAGTCATTATGAGCCATTAAGTAGTTCTCATGCCTAGGTTTTTTGTTGTTGTTGTTACACACACACAGATACACACACCACACACACTGAAATATTTTCTCATCAGCATCTACTCATGATAAACAGAGCATCCTGTTTTATTATGTCTTTCAGATAAAATAACAATATGGACCTCTCACTCAGTCTTTTCTCTATAAATGACACCCTCCCTATTCCTGTCAGTGTCCTTTGCTTACCCTTTAGTTTATCCATGTTACCATTAAAATGCAATGTCCAGAATTGAGCACTAATCTTTAGAAGAGATCTGACTGAGCAGCATAAAGCAAGCCTATCTGCAGACTCAGATGACCCCTGGGTAAGAAACAACAAATGAAAATAAGTTGATAGAAAACATTTTATTTGGAACAGGTCTTTCTGAAACCCATAAAATCACCTTGTATGAGTTTGAGCTCAGTCTTCCAACCCAGAAAAGCCTCAGATAAGAGCTTGAGTAGCGTTGTTTTATTTTTCTTTTCAAAGATTTCACTTCTTGTTGTAAATCAGACATCCTGGGGCAGCACTCCTTCTCTTCCTCAACTGAAGTTAGAATCAAGATGTCTGGATTTAAGCCATGTCCCTGGATCTATGAACTGTGTGACATTTGACACATCCCTTAAACTTTCTGGACCACAGTTTCATCATCTGTAAGGTGGATGTCATATGTGTGTGAATTTGCGGGCTTATTGAATCAAGTATGATAACTTACATTGTAAAAATCCTTTGAAAACTGCAAAGAATCATAATAATATAAATACTCACTATTTTAACAATTCACTTTGACTTTTGGATGGATGTGAGTGGACTTTGGTAGTGTGGCTTGCCTTCCCTGAAATATGTATATCAGGCACTTATGGTGACAAAAACCCTGTAATCGATTGACCCTGTGCTATTTCTTCTTGCGATGGTGCCTAATGGGACTCGTTTCGTCCTCATGTCTCTTAATCTCTTGGCAACACTCAACACTCCTTTTCACTCCCCTTGAAATGCTCTTCTCTTTGGTTCTATGATAATGATCTCGGTTTCCTCCTAGATCTCCAGTTAGTTGTTACTGCTCTTAGCCAACTTTTTGTATCCACCTTTTTTAGGTTAAAACTTCTCAGGGCTCAGTCCTAGAACATCTCCCTCTTCACTCTCTCCCTACAGAAACTCACTAATACTTGTGGCTTTGGGCAACATCTCCAAGTGAATGATTTCCAAGTATTTTCTACCTACAGCCCTCTAGGTTGTACAAACATGTATCCAACTGCTTCAATATCTGCTCTTGGGAATCTCACTAGCACTCCACAGTCAACATGCCTAAAGTCTAATTCATGACCTGCCCCTCAAAGCAAGCCCAAGGTCCATATCTCAGGGAATGTTAGCTCCAGCCATTCATGCAAGCAGACAGAAATTACGGAATCATCTTTCATACCTTCCTTTCTATCTTATTTCATTCATCACCAAATTCTGTTGAGTTTACCACTCCCAGATATTTTTATATTTGTGACCACTACCCTAGGCCAAACTATGACCATCCTCTGCCTGGATATTGAAGTGGGTTCCTATAGTCTCTCCATTATTACATTTTGTCCTTATATTGCCCCCCCCACCCCACAATTAATCCAGAGCAGCCAGAGGAAAAGAAAAAGAAGAAGAAAGAAGAAGGAGAAAGAAGAAAGAAGAAGGAAGAGGAGGAGGAGGAGGAGAAGAAAAATGGTCCACTTTACTCACTTCTTAAAGTGTTTTGATGTCCCTGACATGACTTTTTCACTACCTGTTCTGACCTCATTCACCTTCCCATCTTATTTCATATAGTTCTCTTTTTCATTCTCTGCACTAGAGGCCCATTGGTTTTCCTTCAGTTCCTTGACATACATGCTCCCTCATTACATTGGACCCACTGTGAATAGTCCTCTTTCTGCCTTGAATTCTCTTCCCCTGCCCTTCAAGCACACACATGCACACACACACATTCTTATAATCTAGTTGCCTGTCTACCAATCTTTTTTCTTTTCTTTTCTTTTTTTTGAAATGGAGTCTGGTTCTGTCACCCAGGCTGGAGTGCAGTGGCATGATCTTGGCTCACTGCAACCTCCATCTCCTAAGTTCAAGCAATTCTCCTGCCTCAGCCTCCCAAGTAGTGGATTACAGGTGTGTGCCACCATACCCGGCTAATTTTTTTGTATTTTTCATAGAGATGGGGTTTCTCCATGTCGGCCAGGCTGGTCTCGAATTCCTGACCTCAGGTGATCTGCCTGCCTCACTAAAGTTCTGGGTTTACAGGCATGAGCCACCATGCCCAGCCCTGACTACCAATATTTTACTTCTCAGCCTTAATCTTTCTTCTCTGGATAAATTTCTCTTACCCATCTGAATAAATCAGAACTCAACAAAGAAAACCTGTTTGTTTTTAGTAGCACTTATCACAGCTTGTAAATATCAAAATAATGTGATTTTTTTGTTGTTGTTTCTCTCCACCAAAACTCTAAGCTCTACATAGGTAAATACCTTTTCTATTTTGATTCATTATTATTTACTCAGTGCAGAGCAGACGGTAAATACTTGATAAATACTTGTTAAATGAATGAACTTACCATTTTACAGAGCAGGAAAATTAGATCAAGAGAATCTATATAACTTCCTAGGGTTGTATAGTTTGTGAAATGGTAGAAGGAAGTCTTTTTTTTTCTACTTTTATTTTAGGTTAAGGGGTACACGTGCAGGTTTGTTACATGGGTAAATTCCTGAGGTTTGGATATGAATGATCCTGTCATCCAACACTAGCAAAAATGCCAGTGATGCTGAGCACTTTTTCATGTATTTGTTGGCCACATGTACATTTTCTTTTGAGAAGTATCTGTCCATGTCCTGGGCCTAGTTTTTAAAACATGGCTGGTTTTTGCTAGTTGCATTGTTTAAGTTAGAAGGAAGTGTTTTCTGCATGTTCTCACTCATAGGTGGGAATTGAACAATGAGAACACTTGGACACAGGAAGGGGAACATTACACACAGGGGCCTGTTGTGGGGTGGGGGGAGGGGGGAGGGATAGCATTAGGAGATATATTTAATGTAAATGATGAGTTGATGTGTGCAGCACACCAACATGGCACATGTATACATATGTAACAAACCTGCACGTTGTGCACATGTCCCCTAGAACATGAAGTATAATAATGAAAAAAAAAAAAGAAGAAAGTGTTTCACCTGCAAAGTATTTTCTAAACCACCATAGTGTTTTGGGTAGTGGTTTTATTTTTGAGATTCTTGTACCCATTTTCTTTCCTATCTTAGGTCAGTTACAGATTAATGCATGCCATAGCCTGAACCATTACCTCAAAGGCTTTCCTGCAGAGAAATCTCCTTTGTGGGAGGGAAATTTCAAAGAAGCAAAGCTTTGGAAAGAAATCTATAACCCTTTGTCAGGTCTGTCAATGTTCTTGGTACAAGATAAAGTGTGATTAACTGAAACAGAAAAGGCCTCTAGTAGAGGAACATCAAGGTGTTTATAGAATGAATGAGAGGGCTAGAGAAGCAGGCTTGATCTCAGGGAAGATGGGCATCATCCAAGGTCACAATTTGGGAAGAGTCTGGTCATACCCCATGAACACCATGGATATCGCCACTGCCAGAGCCTCTAGTGAACACTGCTACAACTAGACAACATCGCCATGCCACCACGCATTTCCTCTTTCAAGAAATTCTAAATTGGCCTTGCAATGTATCATTTAATCAAGCTTTGAAGACACAGGTAGGGCCCTCCAGTTGGCCTGGAGTGAGTTAGATGCCAGTGTCCTGGATTCCAGGGAGGGGTGGGGGCTCTTGTTACCAGGATCCACACATTTGGGGATCCCACCTGTAGGTGACAGAAGATGGGGCATCCAACAAAACAACACCACAAGTGTACTATAACAGGGATATTAATGCTAGTAGCAGAGAAGAAAGGGATTCTCTCAGGATCAGGACCAATTAGACTCATATGAGTGGTCTGGCCTCAGCAGAACTTCTCCATCAGAGTGCTGTGTAAAAGCTGAGGGCAAAGAGCAGGAAACCCAGAACTCAAAACCAGTAAGAGTAGATGGACATATGGCAAGGCAATTGTCAGGAGTAAGATTGTCTTTGAAAGTATACTCATTCTCAGTGGGAAACTCTTAACTGTGTATGTCCTAAAGGCTGGGTGTAATAGGGATGTCACACATGCAGGAGTATTGCAAGCATGACACCAATGCTCCTATCATCCCCGCATGGCAGCCATAGATAATCAACCACAATATGATTTTGGAAGGAGCTCAGTGCAGTCTTGACCCCTGGTTCTAAGGCAATCATTCTGAATATTTCTGACTTGATGTGTAAGATGAATTGCATTACCAACAACTCTGCACCAATCATAATTCCAATCTAAACATAATGTATTTCCTCAAGATAAAAAGAAAAAGCATAGTTTGCTCATTTTTCTCTCATCTTTCAGTTGCTGGTGTCTTCAGATGGAGTTTTGTTTGCAGATTTATTGGAGTATTTCTTTCTTGATCTCTCCTTAACGTGACTGACTTTCTCATTCATTGTCCAATGCCTGTGCTTTTGAGTTCTTATCTCTCAAGTTATCTGATCTCCCAGGAAAAGGATCAGAGTTCTCCATGTGGCTTTCCCAGGTGCAAGTTTCCTAAGTTGGCCGGGGTGAACTTTTAAGGAGATATAGAATTAACTTCCTCTTTTCCTATTTCTTGATTACATAGATTGAGCTGTTCTTTCCTAAAAATAAATCTTAGCTTTCATGAATCATCTTCATAGATATCTTTGCCCAACAGATGACAGAAGCCTCACCCTTTATATGGACATAAATGAGCCAATCAGAATCTATCTTGGAGTAATTAAGACTTAGAATGTTTACTATATTTTTATGTCTAGAAATTTTGCCTTACAGGTGTTTCTTTAATTGAACTACCAAAAATTTGGAAATTTTCCAAAGTCTTTTGTGAAAAAATGTAAACTTTCCCTGGAAGGAAATTGCGGAAGTGAATTTGTTTCTCATTAGAACACACAAATTCATCAGATTGACTCATTACTGCATTAACGTCTGGAGAGTGCAGACAAAGTTCTAGTAAAGCATATTGAGAATGATGATTTGACCTCTAGATCTGGCTTAGTCACTGATTTTGATGTGAGTCTTTGGAAAAGTATTGTCCTCCTCTGGGTCTTGACATTGTTCTTTTTAGGTGAAATGATTTACATGGTTCTTTCCAGTTGTACTAACTATATTCATGAACCTATGCATATAGGGAGAATTTCACTGCAGTGAGGTGTACTGGAGGTAACTTGGGGCCCCTGAAGAGAAAAGGCCAGGAAAATGAGATGAAGTGGAGTCAGACATTTCCCAAAGCTTCATGTGATAACGAATTCACATCTGCGTCATTCTGGCTACTTAACTTTCGGGATTAGAGTGAAGTTAACTAAACAGGGGAAGAAGTAGAAGTTGCAGCATATCATTAATTCCTGAATGGGTGTGGGTTGAATGTGTGTGCATGGGGGGAGGGCAGTAAATTCTAAATTCTAAAGAACATAGAAAATATGGGAGAGGGCCTAGTTCAGTATCCCTGAACAAACAGGCAAAGTCTAGAGAGTGTTTTAGTTTTATTTAATCAACCAACAAGGATGTTGTGACCAAGGGAGGCTTTTTCCAGTTGCTAATAAAGATACATAGAAAGTGTTTTTCACTTCCTAAATGACCTCCAAAGCTGGAGGGACAGAAGGGTGCAATGATTTGCATTATCTTATCATTTCTCTCCTTGCCAGATCACATTCACATCATTTTAGCTGATGCCAAAGATTCACCTTCTCTGTGAAGCATATAACCACAACGACCTTTCCTTTTTCCCTTCTTTCTTTTCTTCCTCCCTCCCTCCTTCCATCATTTCTTTTTTCATTCTTTTCTTTCTTCCTTCATTACTTTGTGAATTACACAATATTGTATTAGCTCAAACTCTTCTTAAATTTGTCTGTAATTTTTGTATAGCCTTATTTCCCCAATGTGCCCCGCCCTCAGGATGCCCCTAGTCCAAATGATGAAACTGGAAGTATCTTGATAGTAGTTCATTGTGTCACCTGTCCAGGTTATGATTTCCTTTACAACTTCTGTACATTATCCAATAAGCATGCAGCTATTTTTTTGGCATAGCACAGAAGGAAAGCTGTGCTGTTTTGGAGTTAGACTCTTTAGGTTCAAATTCTGGTTCTGTCAGCATAGTTTTATGACCTTGAGGAAGTCTTTTTATCTTTGTAATCTCCTGTTCCTTTACCTTCTCAAAAGGATAGCTTGAGGTTGAATGGCAGATACAAAAGTACAGCTAGATAGAGAAATAAGTTCCAGTTTCTGCAGCACTATAGAGTGACTATAAGTAGCAATAATTTAATGTGTATTTTCAAATAGTTAAAAAGTGGATTTTGAACATCCAACTATACAAAGAAATGATAGCTGTTTGAGGTGATAGATATGCCAATTACCATGACTTGATCATTACACATTGCATTCATGTATCAAAATATCACACAGTACTCCATAAATATGTGTAATTATTATGTGTTGATTAAAAAACAACAGAAGCAACAAACCCACAACATACAAATGACCAACAGGTATATAAAAATGCTAAAAAAATTGCCCTCAGAGGCATATGTTAAAAAAATAGATCTGTAGTTTATTTGTGCCCATAGTTCATTTTAAATTTTATATTGTAATTGAGAGATAATTTTTGTTATTTTCGTAGTTAAACTTTAAACAATTAGGTGATTTTTCACTATTTTTAATACTCATTAATAGTTCTTTTCTGTATTGATAAACCCATTTTTGAGTTCTTTATTTTGATTATTCTATGAATCTTAGAGCAGATACTTGATAAGATATTTAGGAAAAATATTACAAGTCTTTGACTATATCATCATTTCTATGTTATGCAGACAGAAATAAATGTTGGCTGGATACACTGCTTTTCATTCATAAACTGTGTCCTTCAAAGCTTTGTATATATTTTGCGTTTAATTCTAATGCTTAGTTTTAGTGAGGAAGAATTGCAGCCAACATAAATTTTATTTTATTTTATTTTGTTTGGAAGTAAATGTTTTGTTTACTTCTTTTGTAGATTTGTGTAGGAACCATCTTTTATTGATTGAATTTTAAAACTGTACTGGGACCTGTGTAGGCTTGTCTGGAACATGATGAATATTCTCAATTTGAACCCACAGTCTTGCTCAAATTGAGAATGTCTTCTCTTATTTCTTTACAGATTGCTCCTGCTCTTTCAGTTCTCATCACTGTTACAGGAAAAGCTATTATGTGTGGATGCTGTTGCTTGAATATGTCTTATTATCTTTTCTAATAGGAGTTGCATTTCTAAATGTTTGCTCCCTATATAACAACTTACATTTCTGGTGATTCAAAACATCCATCTTGATTTTTAAAATTTGTCTGTTGTGTTTCCTTCAAAATTCTGATAGTTATTCTTTCCTTTGACCTTCCTTCTTAAGTCTGCCTGCTGTTGCTCCCAGAGCAAATGTTGTCATAAAACTTGTTGAAATAAAACTTTGTTTTTTTTTTTTTACATTTAGAGCAGTAAATCAATTTTTGAAAGAGAAATACCCTGCATACCATTGGAGCATTACTGAATTTTTGCTGTTGAGCTGAGAAATGCTTTTGAGTGCTACACATCAGTTTGGCTCTGTTTCTCCCCACAGTCTGGGATCTATATTATTATGAAGGAAATGTACATAATCAAGTTGGAAATGGACAGGGTGTGGGTTTTGACTAAATTTTTACAAGGTCATGCCTGTAATGACAATCCCTGATCAAGGGCAAATGAATTAAAAAACAAAACAAAATACAACACTCTAATTGTTTGGCCCTGTAGGATTGCTGACCATTTTTAAAAAGTATGTTTCTAAATGACATGTTGCTTCCATTAATAAATACGGAAGTGCACCTTAGAAGCAAACATTAAAAATTTTTCTACAGTCCAGGTGATGTCTCAATGTTATTGTTCCCATAGAACAGAGAAGTGGACGTGATCATTGCTAGGAGGAGACCCTCTCCACCTTTCATGCCATTCCCATATTCAGCATGGGTTTTACTTTTCCAATTCAGAGTGTAGGTGAAGGGGCATGCTATCTACCAGGGTTTATTCCTTATTTCTTACTGATTACGTTGCTTACTTCCAGAAGTGTTGGCCATCTTTTTTTTTCTTCTTCTTTTGCAATGCCTCTCTATTGCCTCTGAGGTTAAAGGATACTCTTCCTAGTTTCTGGTATGTATATAAATACTATCCTTTATTCTGTCATACCCTTGCAAGGGATTTGTCTTTTATTCACAAGCCTTTGGGTTATTTTAATAACAATTCATGTGGATGGAGGAGGGCTATTGTAGGCAGCTGCCCCTTACTGTTCTTGTCAAGAATCCCTAACCCCATCTTCCAATGTTAAGTACTAATTTTGCCAGTGGTATGAAGATCCCAAAATAGAACTGTGGCAGAGCTGATATATGTCATGACATATATTTAGATAAAACAGAACCTATGGTCAGACAATTCTAATCTGCTGTTCCATTATGACTATGTGTCTCAGCACAACTAGTACATCCCAATTAAGTCAATCTTATTTCTAATCAAGCACCTATGTATTTTGTTCTCAAATCAATAATCTACTGGTTCACTCTTTGTTATTTGCTTTTCCCCCTTTTGCTGAATCGTTTTGATAATTAGACTTCAGAACTACAGAGTTCACAATGCTTTTATATGTAGAGTTGTGGATGAAATTGAAAAATTTCTCTATAGTCTGGAATAGCAGAAACTGAGGACAGACAAGAGAGGTCCCTATGCACAGGGACCAAGGATTCTGGGAGCCAGGAAGAAGGTAGAAAGACAAAACCAAGCTGCTCTCCATTCCCCAGTGGAGATCCACTGTGAGGAGCTGGGTCCATGTAAGAGAATCCACTGGGATTAGAAGCAGAATAAGAAAAGTTTCAGGAATTTTCTGGAAGGCATAAGAAGTGAGAGGACCGAGGGCTTTAGGGAAAGAGATTTTCAAAGTTAGACTTCAAGTAGAGCAATTAAATGATGGTAAGGTATAAGTTAGGGCTGTGTGAGGATCTGACTGAAGTGAAAGGAGGGGACCAGGACGTAAGTTGACCTTTCTGTCTCATTCAGGTTTTAGACAATGCTGGATAAATATCCCATAGACACCGTAACGGAGGACTCCACGAGAGAAGGCCATGTTGGTTTTGTTTTCTCAGGCACTTCTAGGTAAGTTGGATACCAAAGGAATGAAGGCTGGCATGGGGTGTGGGTAGCTGAGTCATCTGAGATGAGCAGATGAAACATCCACCAAGAGAGATGGCAGGCAGATGGCAGAATGCTGAAATTATGGTCTAAATGAAGGGTGTGACATCAAAAGAGAAAAAAAGTCTTGAACTCTTACTGGCAAAATGCTACATACAGGTTGAAAAATGCAGAACAGAACTAATTCCTAATCGGGTGAGCCATAGGTTCAAATTCCTTTTTAACTTAAGAACCTTATGAGGAGCTCTAATTCCCCCTCCAGATGAATGAGCCCGTGGCTCCATAATTGTTTGGCTCAGTGTATTAATCTGCTCTCACAACGTTAATAAAGATATACCTGAGACTGGGTAACTTATAAAGGAAAGAGGTTTAATTGAGTTACAGTTCCACATGGCTGGTGAGGCCTCACAATCATAGCAGAGGGCGAAAGGAAAGCAAGACAGGTTTACATGGTGGTGGATAAGAGAACATGTGCAGAGGAACTCTCTTTTATAAGACCATCAGATCTCATGAGACTTAGTTATTCACTATCACGTGAACAGCATAGGAAAGTCTTCCCCCATTATTCAGTTACCTCCTGCTGGGTCCCTCTCATGACATATGGGAATTATGGGAGCTAGAGCTCAAGATGATATTGGGGTGGGGACACAGCTAAACCATATCACCCAGCCAGGGGTGGCTTTTTCTTGTTACCTCTCTGAAGGGTGAGATGTGCTGCTTCAAGGCTGCTGAGGAGACAAAGTCAGGGCTTAGAATCCACCCAGGGAGGAGGTGGTGTTGAGTCCCATGAATTTCACCCAGGACTGATAATACTGTCCTTCTCCCTTCATCTTGTCTTTCTGGAAAATCTCCGTGAACTAAACCTTCAGTTGTTCCTACAAACTCTGAGTCTTGAGCTTGCTTTGTTCACTTTCTGTAGCCCTAGTTCTGCTGACATTGTGTGTAACTTGTACCCCCTCTGTATTTTAAATTCTTTACTTTGCTTTGCTCTTCACCAAACCTAGACCTGCTTTTGTTTTACATGTTCTGCTGTCTCAGTGTGGACAGCTGGTAGGACTGAGCTCCTCTCAGCACAGCCTGGAATTAGTGCCAGGTACAGGTGAAAATTCATGAGGCAGTGAACGATGACACCACCACAATCACTACTTCCTTCACTATTGTGTATTGAGGCCGCTCCATGCAGGAAGCTGTTTTACAGACACAGGCCTCTAGCTAGTGGTTTTCATCCCTGAAGCCTCTCATTTTTTGGGGCCTTGGAGGCATTCACCCTGCAGGGGCAAATTGCAGGAGTGATTGACTTTGCTAGAATGGAAGCACTAAGAGAAGAGTGATGTCTACGTCAAAGCCATTCTTGTAGAAAAGAAAAGAAAGTAGCCAGATTGTGGACTCCAATATTTGAAGGGAATTTGGAAGGCAGCATGGGTAAAACGCCTCCCCAAATCCCTACTTTGCCAATAAGATACTTCCTTTAGCTGAAGGCTTTGCGATCTCTTAAGTGTCTCTCATCAGAACACAGAGACATCCTCCAGGAAGGAAACGCCTCATGCTATTGCCAGTGAAGGGCCTGGAATTTGTGCGGATAGCAGAGATCCAGAATCTTGGGGGGGGGATGGTAATCAGGACAGATGCTGGGCATCCCATCAGAAGTTCAGGGCCCACTGCACCCCAGTGTAGGTGTGCAGATGAAATATCTGCCAAGTGTAGGGGATGCCACCACAGGTAAATGTGGCCTATGTCCAGGCTTCCTCAAGGCAAGCATTGCTCACTAATGATCCCCCTGCTTACAACCTTTCTGTTCCCTGCCACCTGATTACAAGTTAGGCAAGCAATCTGTATTCTACATCATTCCCTTCCACATTAGAGTTATTTACAGCTGGCAGGTAAATATCCACATACTTGTTTCTAGGGTTGAGATACTAAGCATGATGCCCATCTATGTTGTTTCTAGGAACAGAACCATTGTGCTCAGTAAAAGGATACAAGGCAGGAAAGAGCGTACCCACTATTTGAGGCCCTAACTGTTTAACTGAACATTCAGGCACTGTACTGGGTTGAAGAGTGTCCTTCCAAATTTCAAGCCCACTCAAAACCTGTCAGTGTGACCTCATTTGGAAATAGGGTCTTTGCAGACATAAACAAGTTAAGATGAGTTCATGCTGGATTAAGATAAGCTGTAAACTCAATGTAACTAGTGTCATTATAAGAAGAGAAAGTTTGAACACATAGACACAGACACCCAGAAGGAACAATGCCATGTGAAGGCAGAGGCAGAGATTAAAATTATGCTGTCACAAGCCAAGGAATTATCAGCAAGCACAAAGTCGTAAGAAAAGGCAAGGGTCACAAACATCCCTTGAGCCTCTGGAGGGAGCTTGGCCCTGCCAGCACTTTGATTTCAGACTTCTAGTCTCCAGAGCTGTGAGAGAATCAATTTATGTGTTTTAAGACATCCAATTTGTGGTAATTTGTTTTGGCAGCCCCGGAAAACTAGGACAGGAACATTGTAATAGGACTTTCTTTCCAACCTCTTCTCCCTTTTCTATCTTTCTAACATGCTATACTCAAACCATACTTTACCTTCATGGATGCCTCATTGAATAGTGCTTCTCGTTATCATCCTCATCATCATCATGATCAACATCATAAAAGCTAACACCCTACCAGCCCTTAATACATCTTAGGTCCTTAAAATAATCTCTGCAATAGCAAATGTAAATATTCATCTTATAAAAGGAAATTAAGCTGAAGATAGATGATCCCCAAATTCATATTTCTAGCAAGACGAGGAGCCAGTTTTGAAACTTGACAATCTGTTACGAATATTTTAGCCATTTCACAATTCTACTGCCTTCAGCTTTCTTTTCTAGCTTACAAACTTCTTCTTATGCTTCTGCATGCTCTTCCACAGTCTTCCCAGATGCTCTCTCTCCTTTGCTCCTTGAAAACATGCTTCCTCTCCTTCCCTTCTCTGCGATCCTACAGACTTACATTTTTCTCCCATATCATTATCTTCCACCTTTACCTCTTATGAGGTATTTGTATATAGTGCTTTCTTCTGAACAATGAGGGATATCTTAAGGCCTACTCTGGATCTAATTTAAGAAGATACATAGTGGGCCTATCAGCCCCCATAACATTCTCATGGAGATTTTTTATTTCACTTCCCTTCCAACTCTTCTCTCCTTCATACTGCTGCCTGGACTCCCAACAAGTGGTTTCCTTAGGCCTTTCTTCCCTCACCGCCCCCAACCCCATGCTCAGGGCATCTTTGCGACATAGACTCATTCCTCCACACCCCACGTTTGCCTACTAGTCTTCTAATTTTGCAGAGCTCTTTCCAAGGAGATGGCTAGACATTGTGCCAAAAAGAATTGTGTGAATATTAATGGCAAGGAGGCAGCTTGCCATCCCCCCGTCCCCTTCTGCATCCAGGTGATATGCGCACACATTAGCAGGAGAAAATACTTTAACCACTTTGCGGCCATTTACAGACTAGTGAGGAGATTTTTGATACGAGGTGGCGGGAGTCCTTTCCCTGGTACTTCCATGTAATGCCACCTAGTGTCCCATTTAGCATTATCTGTTAGTGCCCGTTGAGACCTGGTAACCTTGACAAATGATTAGCAGCCCCAAGGCAATAGCAGAATCCTTTGTTAGGACCATAAAGTTGAAACCAGTTGAGTTTAAGTATGTTGGATAGCTAATGAAATTAAATTTTTCTTTCATTTTTCAATAGCCTTAGTCTCACAGGTGAACAGGAGAATGAAGACCAGTATTCAGGCTCAATCCTATATTCCTGGGCAAATATGAATTTTCAGTCTACCATCAATTCTGAAGAAATTCAGCCATTATACCTCTTGGATCTAAGGGTTATGGCAACTGATTTAATTCCAAAGTTTATGCTTCAGGCAAAATAATACTCAAGTAAGATTTATAATCACTTTTCTCCATCTAAGAGACACCAATAATGTAAAGTACTGGCACTAGCATTACTTTGTAAAGGTATTCTATATATGTTATGCATTAGAGAATGTCTCTGAAAATAACAGACTCTAAGACAGGCTACCAAGGATAATAGAGTTATATTTCTTCCCTGAAATAGGTGCCCTGACCCAAGTATAAGAGTCATGTGAAATTCCCTGGAGAAGTATGCAGGAAAATTGTTATTACAGGCATTTTATCGTCTAGAAAACCAAGATCCAAGAAGAGGATTTGTGTTGAAATTACAGAGTTAACATGTTCTTTAGCCAGACGGCAGCCCAGGCCACAAGATCCAATACCCTTCTCCTCTAGGAGATTAGCCTCCCCTCTCTGTGGTTAGGAGACCCCTCAGTTGATTATGCCTGTACCTCTCCGTGAAGGCCTTCGAGATCCAAGATGTCATGAGATCACCATGGACCTTGTTGCAATTTTGTATTCTACACTTGGTTTTTCAATTAAGTTTAAGGGCTTTTTAAAAACAAAACTTGAAGCTCTAGTTTTCTAGATCTCTTATAGTGTACAGTGTTTCATATAACTGAGCTGTACTAAAGCTTGTTCATTCATTTTTAGAGATTTATGTCATAGTCACTTTAGAAACCTCCAAACCAGTGTCAAACATGCCTAATTTTTGTACCTCAATTAAAAATCATGTTATAAGTGACTAGCCCGTTCCTATGGCCCAAGAGAGACAAGTATTTAAGGGGCTCCTGAAATATTCCTTTGTAACTTTTCCTGAATTTAAAGGAGAAAGAAAATAGATTTTAAAAAAAAAAAACACAAGGTTGTATAAAGAGTGGATTCTAGGAATTTATCTCTTCTTTGCACTCATATTCTGCTAATTTCCAAAAATTAAAATAGTAGAATGAGCCCAAACAGTCTTGATTGCTTCCTAAAATGTTTAGAACCTGCTATTACTTTTGAATATTTTTCTTCCAATCCCCTACCTCTTATCTCTAGATGTCTGGTAAAATTTTTTTTTTGCTTGTTTGTTTAGTGATATTCTGCATTCATGAAAATGATGTTCCCTTAGAACTTTAGTTATTTTTTCCTTTTCACATCTCTCAACAACCGCATTATAATCTGTTCAATGTCAAGGCAAACATTGATAGATTTTGCTAGTCCACTGAGGTAGAATCATGCTCAATACATGCTCCATAAATGAAAGAATGAATGGGTGATGAACTAATGAAAGAATGAAAAAATACTGATGTAACCAAGTTCCTGTGTTTAGTCTCTACAAAAACCCAAGAGCTTTATTCTGTTTTGTCATTCCAAATGTCCACCTCTAGTCATACAGTGACTCTAAACCCTCTTGAATTGATTCTTATACAAAGTTAGGTACTGGTCTCTCTTCACATTTCACACACCCACATTCTCATACACACAGGTCACAAAAATATGGACCTAAAAGGTTGGCAGAGAGACATACCTCCCCAAAATGCCGCTATTTCAGGACACTTTACTGAGTGCTTGCACATAGCCCAAGAAGCAACGGTCAGCAGTATGATAAGTGTTGTGATGAAATGAAAACAAGGTGCAATGAAAGAACCCAGAAGACAATCTGAGATTCTGAGAAGGCTGCCTGGATGGAGGAAGTGACACTGCTGTGACTACTGATCCCCCATCCCTACAGCAACTTGGCCACAGAGTGTGCTGGGCAGCATTGTTCCATTGCTATCATTTCACAATGCACTGGGGCGTTGCATTCAATACATTTTTCCTGATTGATTTTACTTGGGACAGTGACTGTCTTGTTTTATAGGCCACTTGGAGAAAGGGGCTTAATTGCCTTAATGTTTAGCATATAGGGTCCATCCCTGCAGCACACACAAATCCTGAAATGCTATTTGAAGAAGACAATGAAAATAATGATGTTCTTATTTTTGTATGAACTCTTGGTATCTCTGTAGACAGTTTGCAGCCTTTCTCGTCTCTCTCTTTGCTTTCAGACAGGCTGAATTTGAACAATTATTCTAAGAGAATACATCTTTAAAATGGTTTGAACGGTAATCTCATCGCCTATAAGATCTGAGCCTTAGGAAGCTTTTGAGATAAATCAACCTTGGTTTTTCCCCCATTGATACACCTATTCCTATTTCTCATATTTCAGTGCCCTTCTTTTTTGGTACACTGTCCTATGTGTCTGCGCCTGGGGCAGATTTTAGGAGGTTTTGAACTTATCTCTTATCTTAATCTTCCAACAAAAATGAGACCATCCTTTGTGTTTCAGAACATAGCTCTGTAAAGCAGCTTCAGAAAGTCGGGGATTTGAGACTTATTGAAGGGTGGTGGATTTACGTAGCTCCATTTTACCAGCAGTACCAGACTTTGCCGAACCTGGCCTTATTTCTTTATTTGGAGGCACTGCAGTCACAGATTGCATCTTCATTTCTGATAGTGTTAAGTACGATTTCACTTCATCCTGCCTCCTGCTATGCTTACAAATGGACAGGAAGTAGTGGCTTCTGGGCATCAACCATTCAAGATTATTTCCTGAAAAGTGACTGACACATGTATAGTGTGTGTACATGTGCATGTGTAGTGTATAGTGGGTGTGTGTGCACTCTGGGTCTGTGACCTTCAGGGATCTACTGGGACTGCCCATGGTTCCTGGGGGCATAGAAAAGAAATGCTTGGAGTTGCTTGGGAAGCTTATCCAGAGGCTAACAGCAAACAATGGCAGCTGCTTCTCCTTTTGATTGACCAGATGTAATATTTATTTTTATTTTTAACTGTCTTGTCTTCACTAGCCTGTTTTGAAGTACTGGCTAAAGATTAATCAAGTTCCCTTCTTGAGCAGCTGATTAAATCCACACTCAAACCATCTTTCTTATGGGATTCTCACACACCTCCCACTCCAGGGCCACTATGCCTCAGCCCTCATGCCTTGGAGCCTGGTACCAGACAACTAGGACAGCACTTATGCCCCAGAAATTACTCAAATTAGCCAGTCCAAAGGGAGCCTGTGAAACCTAACCACACCCTGCTTGCCATGCATATTGCAACAAGCTGCCACCCTACCTCCAAGTGGGTGCCCCTATGTTGCCCTGCCTGGCAGCCTTCTCTCATTCGGAGCTGCAAGTAACAAAATATTCTGCCTTTGATCTATCCAAGAGTCATTATGTTATGTCTTGCCATCAAAAGAATTTTATAGAAGATCAGGACACTGTTTAAGAGGCCTTCATTTTCAGGGACTGAATGCATGGACCCAATTGGCTTAAACAACAAGAAAATTTTCTTTCTCCTGTGACAAGAAATCCAAAAGATGTCAGCTTCAGGTACACACTGTTAAAGTCTTACTTTCCTCTTTTCTGTAGTTCTGAAGGCTCTTTCCTTCTTAAATGCTGAGTTTTCCTTTAGGCTGTTAACCAGATATTTCCCATTATTCCACGCATCCTGACCAGACATAACAATGGCCATAGGTAAGAAGAAGAAAACAAAACAAAACTCTTCTTGTTATTTTCCTTTAAGAGTGAGAAAAAAACTCTGAGAAGTTCTCACCTCCCTATACTAAGAAGACTTTCCCAGGAACATCATCAAACAAAATCCTATTGTATATTGCATCTCTAATCCTGCACCAATTACTAAAAAGGGAAGAACCAATAGATTCAATTGAACAGAATTCTGAATGAGGCCAGTCTCCCTTGAAACTCATGGCAACATGGAGAAGATTACATGCCAGAAAAAAACTGTGGATCTGTTTTTTGTTGTTGTTGGTGGTGGTTTTGTTTTACTTTGTTCTGTTTTTTTCTTTAAAGAAGAAAGTAATGGATGTTGAGTAGGAAACCCACAGTGTCTGCTGCACCTAATATGCACCTTATTTATCTTTATCTTCTAAACTTACTTTTACAAGCTTTTATTACCAGGTTTATAACCTTGGGCAAGTTATTTAGACTCTTTGAACTTGGATTTCCTCATCTATAGTGTAATTTTAGGAAAAATTATGCATGCACATTTCTCATCTTTAATATATAGGCCAAACCATAACATGACCAGTGGCCGGTATTTCTTGACTCTTTAGACAAAGTCGTATCTTCCTATGGGAGGAATCAGCTTTGAAACGTGAATATGTCTTAGAAGGGGAATAACTTACTCTACCACTAAGGAGGAGCTGATGTTAGATCCTGCTCTGTGATCAGGATTGGCAGGGGAAAGTGAAACGTGGAAGAACCTAACATAGTGGGGATTTGAAATTTGAGAGCAGGACGGAGCAGCACCAAATCCTGTTTATCCTCTACACTGCTCCTCTTATTCCTAGCATGGGAAAATATCCCACTGCCTGTGATGAAAGATGTTAAGAGAGATAGAAGATTCTTGCAGGGAAATAACCAGGTATAGAAACTTGGAAACTTCTCTCCCAAACCATAAGAGTAATGCCTTACTAGTGAAAGCCACAGGGAAATGGGCGAGTTGAGGTTGGTGAGGTGGAAGGAACAGTTGACCAGGAGACAAACACCAAGTTCAAGTTCAGCTTCACCATTTCACTTAATTTTATCCTGAGTAATTTCTGAACCTATTTTAGCCCCAGGCCCCATTTGTCAAATGGCAATAAATGTGTCTTACCTCCCAATCTCTCAAGGGACCATGAGAATTGAATGAAGCAGTGGAAATAAAAGTACCTTGAAAAACATTGTCATAGAAGTGGATAAGAATATGCTCTGTGTCTTTCAAGGTAGCCTGAGTCCCCACATCTAACCTCTGTCTTTACTAGTCAGATCAACCAGCAAATGTATCTTTGGAAAGAAATATCTGGGCTAAGAGTATTTTCTAATGTGAGAGTCTTGGAAAATTGACAATGCAAAATCCAATCCACTTTCCCATAAGTAACTGATGTGAGAAAGTATTCAGGAAAAATTCTTTCCAAATGGTTCTTTGCTAATAGCACATATATACATGGATGTACAAAAATGGAGCACCACTATTAAAGATGTATAGATAATGCAAAGCCAGATCGGTGTCTCAAAAAAATACTGGCAAGACAATGAAATGAATGTGGCAGCCCCCCACAGTCTGTATCACCTAAGAGACTATGCATTTACTGCTAGGAAACTTCTCAAGCAGAGTCTTCCAGCCCTTATTGAGACAATTATCTTAGTTCCTTTGAAGACATCTTCTTCAAAAGGGTAATCTCAGGCTGGGGGATCATTTCCAGAACAGCTCTTGCCTATAAAACAGCTTTATTACAGTTTTGAATTATTAATTGTTTCCCAGTTAGTTTCTGTGATCACAGTTGTCTTTTCATCTCCAATGATGTGATCACTGTAATTTTTATAAATAAAAAGACTAAAGGCATGGACTTCAAATGCTCAGTAGTGGCACAGTTGGGGATCATGTGTCTGCTGGGATGATTTCTATGTCTGTTTGAAGCCCTGTAGTTTGTGGGACTCTAGGACTGAAATCTAGGATTTTCCATGCATGTACTGCTCTGAGAATGTGTGTGTTTGTGTATATGTTCTCATGTGCATTTGTTTGTGTGTGTGTTTGTGTATGCAAACACAGTGGTGGCAGGAACCAAATAAGGTTGACTGCAAAGACCTACACCTTGTCTCTGCTCTATAACTCACTAGGGTAGCCAGAGACAATGTCCCTTCCTGGTCTTGGGCTTCTTGTCTGTGTAACACTAAGATCATAAAATCTGCTCTGCTTATTTCACAGGACCTTCATCAAAATTAAATGGTACAACATAAGAAAGCATCTATAAAGGAGTTACTGTCAAAGACACTCATCAGACACTCAGCAAAGAGAACCCCTAGCCAATTCATAGCGGCCAGCTTATATCCAACTTTTTCATAAACTATTTCTAGCCTTCTTCAGCTAATACATTTATTTCCTCTCCTAGCTGCTATAGAACCAATAAATTTCACACAACTCAGCCCCAACTACTTTTGTATGTATTGGTTGCTATGCAAGTCTTGTCTCTGTGGATGAACTTTAAGATTCTTGCGTTCGGAGCCAATGCCCTACATAAGAGGTGATAGACTAGTTAAGAGCAATTGGAGTCATCAGACATTGGATTGAATCCTGGTTTTGCCAGAAAGTTGCTTGCTTGACCTCTTTAAGCCTTAGTTATTGTTCTGAAAAATGGGAATAATCTCATTAATATCTAATTCAAAAAGTTGGTGTGATTATTAAACAAAGTAAAACATCTACACCCTTTAAGAAGGTTTCTGGAAAATATAATAGTAAGTACTTAACAAAGGTAGTTATGATTACTTAATAACAGTAGCCAAAAACATTATAGTATTGCCTACAATTATGACCTTGGGATACTCTGAGAGCCTAGGGTACTTTTAGAATCAGTGAAGAAAAGTCACATTCAAGTTAAACACACAGTTAGTCTTTGGTGTGTTGAAACAGAATTTTAATTTTTTTTTAATGTATTTTAAGTTCTAGGGTACATGTGCATAATGTGCAGGTTTGTTACATATGTATACTTGTGCCATGTTGGTGTGCTGCACCCATCAACTCGTCAGCACCCATCAATTCATCA
>NW_012112919.1:248078-274303 GCF_000951035.1 Colobus angolensis palliatus | reverse complement strand
GTTCCAGCTTCCCAGCGGCTTTGTTTACCTACTTAAGCCTCGGCAATGGTGGGCGCCCTTCCCCCAGCCTGGCTGCTGCCTTGCGGTTAGATCACCGCAGACTGCCCAAGAAAAAGTTGAAAAGTTAAGTGGAGTGTTTTGCATTCTTGCTACTCTGGAGATAAAAGCAGAAATGCCAACAAGATGGCTTTTAATTTGAGGCCAACCAGAGTTAGATGAATCCAGAAAAAAAAATACAACCCAACTTCTAGTTAGCTTAGTTCCTAATTGGCTAAAGTGAACAGCCTCCAATCTAGTTGCCTCACAGAAGAAAAGTCCACCATCTAGAACACCATAGAACTTTTCTATGAAAAGATAGCACCACCCAGAAGACTACTTTCTATGCAGGATCAACAGATAATATACTTGCCAACATTTGTTAATTTTTTTCTACCATGTATATCAAGAAGAAAGAATGGAAGTTAAAAACCAACAATAGAATTGATACATTAGAATTATAAATAAAATATATCAGATAGAGATTTAAACATAATTATGATTAAATATTCAAGAAAACGGATGACAAAATGGAGAATTTCACTAAATGACTAGAATCTGTTTCAAAAGAATCAAATGGAAATTATGGAACTGAAGAATACAATAACTGAAATTAAAAACTCAATACAGCTGGGTGCATTGGCTCACATCTGTAATCCTAACACTCTGGGAGATGAAGGCAGGAGGATCATTTGAGCCCAGGAGTTTGAGACCAGTCTGGGCAACATAGCAATACCTCATCTCTGTACAAAGAAAAAAATTAATTAAGCGCAGTGGCATGCACCTGTGGTTTCAGCTACTTGCGAGGCTGAGACAGGAGAATTGCTTGAGCCTGGAAAGTCAAGATTGTAGTGGGCTTATATATTCACATCACTGCATCCCAGCCTGGGCAACAGAGTAAGACCCTGTCTCAAAAACAAACAAACAAAACTCAAGAGATGCATATCAAAGCTGGCTAAGCACAACTGAAAACACAGTAAACTGGAAAATAGATCAGTAGAAAATTCTTGGATCGAATCACAGAAAGCAAAGTATTGAAAATTCAGTAAAGAACACAAAAGACATGTAGGACAAGGTAAAACAATTTAATATAAATGTGACTGGAGTTCCAGATAGAAAAGAGAAAGAATGGGCAGAAGAAATAATTGAAGAGCTAATAACCAAGAATTTCCTTCTGACTGAAAGATAGCCAACCAAAGACTCAAGAATCATTACAAATCTTCAGTAGAGTAAAAATCAAGAAAATCATACCTGAACATGTCATGGAAAGCTGCTAAAAACCAAAGATGAAAGAATAATCTTAAAAGCAGCCAAGGGAAAGGATACAATGCCTTCAAATGAGCAACAGTAAGGCTGACAGTTAATTTCTGAATAAAGAAAGCCAAAAATAATAAATAATATTATTAAAACTGGAATTCTATAATACAGAAAAAAAACCATTTTTTTAAAGCAAAGAAGGTGCTGTAAAACATCATTGAATCTCCTACATAGATATGAGTTCTCCTTTGCTGCAATCCTAAATCTTGGCCTTTCCCTTGACTCTACCCTATTTTACTGGATGCTCAGTCAAGATTCTCTTTTACTTATTTTTCCATAGGAATTCATTATCTTTGAGTCATAATACTTTTTAAAAAATCAAAGATGGAAATTTTTTGATGAAGATAAAGTAATTTGGTGAAGATAAAAGAAATTTTTCTTCTTATTAAATGACAACATTTGAGCTTGTTGATTCTGTATTAAAAACTCCAGCCTTGAGTGGAATTTTTTTCTTTTTTTTTTTCTTTTTTTTTTTTAGATGACGTTTTGCTCCAGTCACCCAGGCTGGAGTACAATGGCACAGTTCAGCTCACTGCAACCTCCTTCTCCTGGGTTCAAGCGATTCTACTGCCTCAGCCTCCCAAGTAGCTTGGATTACAGACATTAGCCACGACGCCCGGCTAATTCTTGTATTTTTAGTAGAGATGGGGTTTCACCATGTTGGCCAAGCTGGTCTTGAATTCCTGACCTCAGGTGATCCACCTGCCTCGGCCTCCCAAAGTGCTGGGATTACAGGTATGAGCCACTGCGCCTGACCGAGTGAGATCTCTTTCAATATAACTGTTTATTTGTATCTGTAAAGAAACAAGCATTTAGTTGGAAATTTTCTCTTAACAACAAAGAACATAAAAAGGAGGACATGCCAGATTGAATTGGTAAAGCAGCTAAGCAGAGGCTTTGGAGGCCAAGGACCAAAGTATTTCTTTCAAGAAACCAAAGCAGCAGCCAATTTAAGTCCATATTTGAGTCTAAATATCCTAGGTTTTTAACTCTAAATATCTTCATTTTACAGATAAGTAAACAGAAACTCAGTTTAAATAATTTGTTCAAGGTCATTCAGCTATTTAGTGGCAGAGCCAGGAACTTAAGTTTTCCGCACACTTAGACTCATAAGTAGCATGGTTTGTGTTGCCAAAAGCTCTCTAACCCAAATAATCTTCACCACAGAACATCCTGTGCAACAGACTCAGATGAGTTCATTTAAAAATATATTACAGTGCCTACTATAGGCCACAGTTATACCTACTAGGTATAACATACTAAGTTATTAAATCCTGGAAACACCTGATCACTTATATTACTGAATTAGTTAACTCAGCTTTTGAGGGTGACATAAAAAGGTGGGACATGAAACAGACAACTTTTGATACAGAGGGAATGGAATAACAAAGAGAACTAACTGTGGAAGCCTGGTTTGGAACAAAGTGGGAGATTACATAAGAAAGTCAAGTATGATGTTGCCGCAAGAGGGGTGTTGTGACATCTATGGCTAAATTAAAGGGGCTGGGACTGAATTCTAGAAAGCTTTTATGCACTTTATAAATTTCTTGTAAGTCTCAATTCTCTCTAGGTAGTTTCATCTGTCTCATAAACCAATCCTGTTAGAATTCACAGGGCTCGAACATGACACACCTGGTGAGAGAAACCCTATTTCAAAAATGATGTCTCAGATTCTTTCTGTTGCCTTTCTTCCAGGCATTCACATGTTATAATGCCATAAACGTGTCCTGTGATTTTCTAGGCATGGCAGTAACATTTATATTCAACCAGGTTAAATAGTCAGCAAGAAGGCTCATGCTGAATAGGAGCAAAACCCCTTCATGGGAAGCCCCTGGAGAGAATTACCCTATAGATCTGCAGAGGATTAGCAGCAGGTGCTTAGAGCTAGGAGACATTCCTAGATCACTTACCCTCAAATGCCTCACTTTCGAAAGAAGATAACCAAAGACCAAATAAATGTTAAACTACATGTTTATGGCAGAAAGAGGTCTTAAACCTAGAGCTCTTGACTCAGTCTGAAGGTTTTTTTTTTTTTTTTTTCTGTATTACCACTTAGGTGATTCACTAGTATGGCAGGGGACCCCTGATAATCTTCTGAACCACTTCAGGGAATCTATAACGTCACACTGTTTTCATCATAATGCTAAGGAATTATGTGCCCAAGAATAGAGAGGACTGGGAGGTTATCATCATTCTCATGGGTAATGGATGTGTGCTTAAGCAGGCTTGTAATTTAGAATTTATCTAGTTTTATTTCTAATGTGGCCAATATCAACAGATTAAACACTATATAAACAATATCTCTTTTGAGTACTTAGTAATTTTTAAGAGAGTCAAGGGTCCTGAGACCAAGTTCGAGAACCACAGTTACAGTTCCACAAATATAATTAAGCTACTATTATGACTAAGACACAGGGCTGAGAACTTTCTTTGCCCTCAGAATACATGGTTCTATCCTATGAATGCTGTGCGAAAAGTTCAGAAGAGGAAAAGGTCATATTATAGTTAGTAACAGATTCATGAAAGAGATTGATCAAGAAGTAGGTCTGGAAAGATGAGAATTTCAACAAGTGGTAATCTGGAGCCAGAGTATTTCTTGTTGAGAGAAATGTACAGTCAGAGACAAGACACCAAGGAGCATATATATTCTGGTCACAGTCAGTCTTCCTGGGTGAAAGTGTCATGTGGATGAAAAGCAGTAATAGGGGAAACCAAGAAATTAGATGAGGTTAAGATGTAAGGAGGCTTGAGCGCCAGATGGAAGCATTTGGACTTATTTTTAATCACCATGATAGTTCATTGTGTAGATGATAGACAAAAAATGCTGCCCACTCCAGAACATAGAAATAACTAATGAGAGAAAATACTTAGAGCTTTCTTCAGTCATAGAGCTGATTAAGGGTATGGGTAAAGCATTTTAAGGGAAAACACAAAAAGTCAACAGGAAATGTAGAGGATGAGGGTAAAGAAACACACCTCAAATTAAGTCAATATCTATCCATCATTCTGACTAGTTGTCTAATCATAGCAAATGTCTTTTTCTCTCTGTATATTCAGAGAGACCCACGGCTAAGATCAGTAAAATGTACATGTACTTCCCAAAGTTGCTTTGAAAATAAATTGAGTAAATAAATAGCAGTCATGCTTTGAAGATCACAAAATGCTATATGAATGTATAAATGTTTAGCTACCACCATCTGTGTTGTCAGTCTCAGTGGAAGGCATTGGTATAACTCAAGAAGGTGGGAGGTCAAGGGTTTTAACTATGCACAGGCCTGAGGAAACCACAAACTCTTCTTCGCTTTCCCAGGAAACAGGACTGGGACAATCTGTTTAGCTATTATTACTTTCTTGGAAAGATCATTATTTTAAAAATAACATATTGATCCTATATTGAAATCTGCAGTAGAATGAATAACTGGACCCTTTAAGAAATGCTCCCCTTTAATTTTATTTGTTGTTTTATTGGCTGTTTTTTAATAGATAATACATATACACGTTAAAAATTTAGACAAGCAAACGAGTATAGGGTTAAAAGTATTCTTAAGTTAATCATAAATCTAATGGGTGGATAAGTTATGCTTCATCACAATGAAGTCCAATAGGAAGCTTCCCATTTGGCAGGAAAAATAGGAGACAATATCAGAGAGATGAATGGGAAATGTAAATGACAACACAGATTAGGGTTCTTTGATCTCTTTCATCATCTTTCTGAGCTGTTAGAGTGTAACAACTTCTTGTTTTTGTCTATCAGGTATCATTTTACACAATTAGGAGAGAAGTTAGCTGGTGTTCATGTTCAATATTCCCTAACTAGCTGTCAGGGTTCTCTAGAGGGATAGAACTAATAGGATATATGTATAAAGGGGAGTTTATTAAGTATTAACTCACATAATCACAAGGTCCCACAATAGGCCATCTGCAAGCTGAGGAGCAAGGGAAGCCTGTCCAAGTCCCAAAACTAAAGAACTTGGAGTCCGATGTTTGAGGGCAGGAAGCATCCCGCATGGGAGAAAGATATAGGCTGGGAGGCTGGACCAATCTAGTCTGTTTTCACATTTTTCTGACTGCTTTATATTGTAGCCACTCTGGCAGCTGATTACATGGTGCCCACCCAGATTAATGGTGAGTCTGCCTTTCCTAGCCCACTGACTCAAATATTAATCTCCTTTGGCAACACCATCACAGACACACCCAGAATCCATGCTTTGCATCCTTCAATTCAACCAAGTTGACACTCAATATTAACCATCATACTAGCCAAAATAATTTTTTTAATGCCTGTAGAATGATATCATAGTGGTCAGTAAATGTCCCATTTGGAGCTTAATCAAGCCTCTCCAATCAAGCAGTGACTACACAAAGTCAGCTGTGCCAACCAGGGACAGCACTGTCTTTTTTAATAGAACCCATGGTCTAGCCCTAGTCCTGGCAAACACATTCATTCATCTTACATCTTTTTCCAAATGCACTCACAAATATTCCAACTCATAGTCATAGCTTTTTTGTTTTGTTATTTATTTTTAGTTTTAAATCAACAAATAGAAATTACATATATTCATCATGTACAACATGTTTTGAAATATGTATACCTTGCTGAATGGTTAGATCAAGCTAATTAACATATTCATGCAGGTATCATCTGTTTCAATGAATCTTCTATGGTCAAGGATTAGCAAAAGTGGACTACAGGGCTACACTGGTAGCAAGTGAATTCACTTGTGGAATTCTTGATTCATCTAGAAACCCCATGGGATTTTCATGCCCTTGAGTAGATATAGTAATCATTAGTGCTGTTCTCCAAATGTTTGCATTCTCTTTACATGATGATGTTGCACTTCCCAGGCTCTTAGGCATGACCATGAAAAGTAAACAGAAGAAGTATAGACCAATTCTAGGTAGAAATTTCAATCAGAATCATGTGACTTGGCACAGCAGTTTCCCCATCAGCTGTGGTGACCACAACATTTCTGATAATAGCAGCTCTACCAGCCCGAATCCTTGACAAAGGATGACACGGAGCATAGCCTCCAGTTGACCCACAGTGGGCAATGAATTAGTTTGGAGGAGAAGTAAACCTTTTTGTTTCAAGCCACAGAGACTGGGGGCTATTTGTTACCACAGCATTACTTAGCCTATCCTAACAGACAGGAGACAAAGGCAATGTCATGAAAAAACAGAGTAGAAATTGTTAATGACGCTATCTTGGGCATCAGATAAATTTAAGTTCTAACCTCTATCACTTCCTAGCTGTGTGGTCTTGGGACTGTTACTTAACTCCTCTGTGTTAACCTCCTCCAGGCTTCTATGACAAAATGTCACAGGCTAGGTGGCTTAAACAACAGAAACTTATTTTCTCACAGTTCTGGTGGCTAGAAGGCCATCATCTAAGTTACAGATGACTCAGTTTCTAGTGAAGGCTTCCTTCTTGGCTTACAGAGAGCTGCTTTCTCACTGTGTCCTCACAAGGTACAGAGAGAACAAACTCTCTAGTGTCTCTTTTTTGAGGACACTAATCCCATTGGATCAGGGCCCCACACTTATAATCGCATTTTATTTAATTACTGCCTCATTCAAAATACAGCCACACTGGGGCTAAAAGCATCAACATGGATTTTTAAAAGGACACATACACTCAGTCCATAAAACCCTCTCAGTCATATTTCCTCATTGCTTGTTTTGATAAATAATTTAACATATGTAAAGTGCTTGTTGTAGTATCTGTCTCTTTGTAGGTATTTATTATATTTAACTTCATTTTCTATAATCCTCCCCCAGTCAAACAAAAATCTCATCATATAATATAGAAAATTGAACCCTCTTATATTGTATATAATCAGCTATCACTGAAGTGTCCCGTCTGACACTTGGTTAGGGGCCATCTCTGAAACACGAGTTTTTCTTTGCTGCTCTTCATGCCCTAGGGCCAAGGTCCCTAGATTGCTATTCACTTTTGTACTCTATATAAGCCAACTCATTACAGGCCCGAGGAGCAAATGAATTATACAGTACAGTGTTACCACTAAATCAACACCGTCCAAGAAGCAGTCCAGGACAGGCAATCACTCTCCTTGGGCCAGGCTAGAATGCAAATGAAAGGCAGAGAAGCAGGTCAAAGAGGATTGAATGTTACTGAGAAAGTCATTGAAAATAGCTAACTCCTGATTGGTAAAGCTCCTGGATCAGAGTTTCAATCCTTAATGTGACTTTGAGCTGGAGAGAAAGCATTAAATCTAAAGGTACCCTTAGCATGCATGGGGCACCACACTGCCATAGCAAATCATGTGTATTAAAGTCTTTCACAGTGTCAGGTCTTGGAGGAAAACAACTGCCTGCAAGCAATTTTCAGGCTAGGCAAATGAGCTAAGTTGATTGTCGATAAAGGAGAATAAATAGAATACTCTTAACTTATCCTCTGCCAAGAAAATTAGGGCCAAAACTTCACCAAGACAAGTATTTGTGAAGGTTCATAACTGTGTGTCCAGTTGGGGTTATAGAATGACTTGTAAGATGTTGATTTCTTCCCCAGCATATATTCAATGAGCAGCAACAAACTTCTCATATGTTTAAGTTCATACAGATCCACTGTCACTGTAGGGTCAGTCTTATACTTAGGAGATCTACAAATAAGTTGTGATTTATAGGGTTCTGTGAAAATCTACTTTTTCAGAATACATAGTTTACCTTTTGCTAACTAGCATGATGTTGGGTTTTGAAATCCTGTGGGTAAAATATGATTCTCTTCACGTTCGACAAGAGTAATACATTAAACAAAACCAGCATCTTGGTGGGAATTTGGGTCATCTTTTGTACAGAAGCTGGAGAGTTCTTGACTGCTTTAGGTTGAATAAAGTCTACAGTAAAAAATTCAAAAATTTCAAAGACAGTCTTAGCTAGGCTTCACTGAAGCCTGGAGAAGACCCAGAGAAAACGTAGTCTCATTCTCCATCAACTCCAGTTTTATGTCAAAAGTAGATTTCTCATGTAAACTGACAACTAAGTTTTAAGAATTCAGAAAGACTGAATTCTTTGTAAAAAGGGGTACGGGGTAATTGTTTAGGAAGAGGAGGAATAGGCAAAAACTCTTTCTTAATTTCTATTTAAATTTTGTATTTTTTTTGTTTCTTTGATTGCAAAACATATAATTGCAACATCGCTTTTCATAATTATCCCAGCATCTTGAATCTTATGTGGGATTTATATTTTAGCATTACTTGGTATGTGTGAAATACTTGAATAGGCTGGGTACAGTGGCTCATGCTTGTAATCCAATACTTTGGGAGGCGAGGTGGGTGGATCACCTGAGGTCAGGAATTTGAAACCGGCCTGGCCAACATGCTGAAACTCTGTCTCTACTAAAAATACAAAAAAAGTAGCTGAGCATCGTGGCAGGTGCCTGTAGTCCTAGCTACTCAGGAGACTGAGGCATGAGAATTGCTTAATCCCAGGAGGCGGAGGTTGCAGTGAGTCGAGATAGATCAGGCCTACTGCACTCCCCTGGGCAACAAGAGAGACTCCATCTCAAAATAATTGAAAAAATTAAACCTGCAAATGAGAATTCAGAAAGTGACAAGATAATGGCCAAGAATGGTGTCTCACACCTGTAATCCCACCACTCTGGGAAACCAAGGCAGGAGGATTGCTTGAGCCCAGGAGTTTGAAACCAGCCAGAGCAACATAGTGAGACCTCCGTCTCTACAAAAAAATTTAAAAATTAGCCAGGTGTGGTGGTGCATGCCTGTAGTCCTAGCTACTCAGGAGGCTGAGGCAGGAGGATGGCCCGAATCCAGGAGTTTCAGACTGTGGTGTGCTATGATGACACCTGCATCTCATCCTGAGTGACAAAGTGAGGCCCTGTCTAAAAAAAAAAACAAAACAGGAAAGTGGGGGGGACATGACAAGATGTTTCCATGTTTTTTGTTTTTTGTTTTTGTTTTTGTGATTAGAAATGAGAAGGAAAATGTGAATGTGACTCCTTCTTTGTGGTTCTTTCAGCCGCAGCAACTTTGCTTTGTACCCTCTATCTTGTGCCAGGAGAGCCCAGGGAAGGTAATGTCTCCTGGATCGTATGAAATGTTTCTGTAACCGTCACTGTAACTCATACCTTCATTTTTCCCAGGTCGCTGGCAAGTGTGATGGATTGTAATTGCTGCACATTCTCAAGGTTACCCGGTGAGGGTTAATGTTCAGTTCATCCACCAGACTTATGAGGTGGAAGAGAAAATTTCTATTAGGTATTCTGCAGCATTAACAAAAAATTAGAGAATATACTGTGCTCCTAAAAGAAGCCTCATTGTACTCTGCTAAAAGGCAAGAGCTCATACACAGTAGGTCATGAGCGTGTGTCACGTGGAGGGCTAAGGAACAGCCTCCCTTTGATAATGAAACAAACATTTAGCTTACCTAAGAACTATGCAGAGTGAGGACAAGATGTGTCATCTGCAAAACAAAAATAAATAAATAAAGGCAGATTTCTAAAAGGCACACATCATTCAGAATTAAATTAATTCAATTAATTATGATGTTTTCATACAAGTGGAACACAGCCTGGCTAGGAACAAAGATTTTTCTTCCTTATATTAGGAGCTATGACCTATTTTTCTGTGTTTGTGCGGCCTGTTTGATGTGGGTTGTTTTTTCCTAATTATGTTCTCTTTTTGGGTTTTTCCCTGCCAGGGCACAGTGAATACCAAAGGAAGAATAAGACGGAGGGCTATTCCTCAGTGAAGCAGAGTTTACAACCCTTGTTCATTTTGGCCAAAGGCCAGCTGACTCTAGTTTACCTAACTTGTAGAGAGTTTCAGAAAAAAAACTGGAAGTAATATCCTGCCTTTGAGTATGGAGACAAAATTCTATTATCATAAGAGAGTCATCAGAGGTTAAGGCAGATAGAAGGGTTCATTCATTCAACATTCAACACAAACTGTGAACACCTAATATTTGCCATGTTCAAAGAAGGATGTTCTGCCTTAGACTAATATCCATTCCTGTGAAGGAAGAGAAGCAGCAGGTGTATATAAAGTGTATAGTATATCAGATATGATTATTGTGAGAATAAGAAGAAGTAGTGTTGGGTGAGTGGGAAGTGCTATTTAATATAAAGGGTGGTATGGGAAGGTCTCACTGAGACATTTAAATAGAAGGATATTATTGACCAAAAGTTTTATGTCCTCCCCAAATTCATATATTTAAACCATAACCTCCAATGTGATGGTATTTGGAGATGGAGCTTTTGAGAGTTAATTGGGATTACATTAGGTCATAAGGGTAGAGCCCTCATGGTAGGGTTAGAGGGCTTTTAAGAAGAGGAAGACAGAGATCCTTTCTCACTCACTCTACTCCCATGCATCACGGAAAGGCCATGTGGGGATATAGCAAGAAGGAGACTGGCCATCCAAAAGCCAGGAAAAGGGCCCTTACCAGGAACTGAATCAGCTAGCACCTTTATCTTAGACTTCCAGTCTCCAGAGCTGTTAGAAAATACATTTTGGTTAAGCCAGCCAGTCTGTAATATTTTGTTATAGTAATCCTAGCAGATTAAGATAGGACTGAAGAAGGTGAGAGAAAAGAACACGCAAATAAGGGGAAAGCATCCCTGGCAGGGGAAACTGAAAGTGCAGAGGTCCTAAGATGGCAGTGTGCCCCATTTTCAAGGGACAGCAGGGAGGTCAGTGGGACTGGAGCCAGGCAAGCAATGGGTAGAGAAATAAGAGATGATTTAGAAAGCTAATGGGGGAGGGAGATTCTATGAAGCCTTCTAGACCACTGTAGAACTCCAGCAGAAGATTTTGTGGTCTGACTTTCTTAACAGCTGAGTTGAGAATCAACTAGAGGGGAGAAAAGGGCACATCAAGAACCCTTAGATGACTGCTTTCATCCAGGCAAGAGATGGGCTTTAGAGATAGAGACACCAGGTTGGCATTTACTCTGCAATTGGAAATTATGGGCTATGAGGCATTAGTAAAAATGAGTAACTGATATTAGACAGTTTCTAAGGGTCAGATCCGGGGCTAAGCAATTTACATGGATTGTCTCAATTACTCTGGTGAGATAGGTGCCATTATTATAATCTGCAGTCTATAGATAAGGAATGTTCTGCATCTTCATTTTTTATATTCTAGAGAAAATGGTACTACCTACCTTACAGAGTTGTGGTAAAGATGAAATGCAATACTCCATGTGAACCACTTAGCTCAGTACCTGACACAGGATATAAGCTCAGTAAAAGATGACAATGGTTATCATTTTATGATTTCGTTAGGACAGATAAAATTTTGTTCACAAACTACCTATCTGTGAACATGGAAGACTGAAAAAGTCAGTACTCTTCATCATGCACTTACCTCAGTTTCAAATCAAGAGAAATAATTAACACAAATCTGAGAAGCAGACTTTCTATATTTAACGAAAGACTCCTTTTGACAAATCTTTCTATGGTCTTTGCCTAGAGCAACTAGCACCTCCATCTATCTGCACTGGCATTTTTCTCCTATTCTTGTTTCCTTCTCAGAGCTTTTCCTTTCCAATCCTGGCACAATGTTTCTTACTCTTCTGGGCTACATTTCATGGCTCTCCCACACTTCATAGAATTCCCTTCTGTAATAAAGCCTTCCCACAGTGTCACCCCATCCTGTCCTAGACATCTTCCCGGCATTTCACCACTTAGCTACTCCATAGCTGGACACTGTGTGGATTTCCTCTTTTTCAATGTTACCTGATTATTTCACTTGGAGTGGGTTCCATATTCTTGTAGACAACACTGATGCTTCTCCCGAACTGCCATGGGCTCTCTGAACCTGGAAATGGAAAGACATCTTTGACATTGCCTCTATGAGACACATGACAGGCTTATTAGACAGGGAGGTGGCACACACACAGCACTACCAGGAATTAAGTGCTACACTCTTCCTTTTATCCTGAAATGGAGCATCCTACTGGGTCACTCAAGATGGTATGTGTAGCCAAGTTAGAGAAACACTTCATTAACAAAGAAACTGAAGCTTTTTATCCAGTCACTTGTGTCACTGGGTATCACACTTTATCACTTTGTTTAGATAAAGCTTTATTGGTCTAAGAGCAAAAGTAGGTTTTCTTGTAGTCGTTGTTATTATCATTTTCCCTAAAAGGGAATGATGCTGCCGCTTGAAGAAGAAAATCTTTCTTCTGCCAGAGTCCCTCTTAACCTTAGCTGGGGGAGGTGATCTTTAACACTAACTATTAAAGTTTGAGGCCAGAGACTGGTGCTAATTCACCCTGACCAACCTCTCACATAGCCACAGAATTCTCCCCTGCACACCAGGGCACCTCCACTGGGTGCTGTTGGCAATAAGGGAGTGGAGAAGGTAGAACATGAGAGGCCCTCAGTGTGCCACTCCTCTAGTCAGTAGCCTTCCACTCATAAATGAATAAAAACGAGAGTCATTTTTAGATTCAGGATTTCCTGGGGAGAACAACAATTCCAGCCCCAAACTTCAGATGTCAGCAGAGAACAGTGTGGGCTCTTTATGTTCCTCAAGAACATGCACACTGAGCTTCCCCCGCAGCCCCCAAGCACTGCCAGCTGCCGCTGCTGCGATCCCAGTGTCTGAGTTTGCCACTCGCCAGGAGATTGTCTGTTCCTGCTGCTTCCAATATTGTCTTGGCCTTTATGAAGGCACATGCATACGACTGCAGCGGCACCCCTGTCTCCGGCCCATTGTGGACCTGAATGCTCTTCCAGCGTGGCTCCCCTGTGACAGGCACCTGCTCAGCAACCTACAGAAGCTCCCCCAGGTAGGTATCAATGCCCCAAATTTCCTTTCAAGCCTTCAGGGCTCACCAACATAAATATCACACACTCCTTGAAGAGCAACCTCTACTTTCATCAGATACGCTGATCTACTTTCCTCCTAACACTCCTTATACCTGCCTCCACCCTTTGCCCATACTGCTCCCATTTACCTTCACTGGGAGTATCTTCCCTTTACCACTTATTTAAATTCTGCCCAATGTTCAAGACATAGCTTAAGTCCCACCTCCCCGAACACCTCTGGGATCACACCAGTCCTCAGGGTTATTACAGTTATAATTGGTAGCATGTAGTTTCACAATTAATTGTCTTCTCCCTGTTTTATGTGTTTGCATATTATCTACAAGGTTGTAAGATACTTGAGAAAAAGATCCAGATATTTTACTACTGCTCAATCTAATTCTGGCGAAGAGGAGTTGCTCAACTTTATGAAGCTACAACTGGGCCAACGCCTTATAGAATGTTAAATAGAGGACAGGATTTTGACCTCAGCATCAGAGCATAGAATGATAATCTGGTACTCCCTCTCATAATCCCTGTGAAAGTCCACATTCCGTACACAGAGAGAAAGAAATAGGCTCTCTGGTTTTGTTTGCTATAATCTGAGAATAATTCTAACCCTGCACTGAGCAAGAACAGATTACTTTCAAAATTGAAAGATCACTCAGAAATTATGTAACACAAAGGCAGAGAAGAAACTTGAAGCCCAAAGAAGTGAAGTTTCCTGCCCCAAACCACTGAGTGGATGAATGATAGAACCAGGAACAAACCCTCAAGCTTTTCAAATCCCAGCCAGAACTCCTGAGTGAATATTTGCATGTCGCCCTTCTGTATTTTCTTTAGGGTCTGGATGATAGCAATAGAAAAAAACTGGAAAAATACTTTCTGAGTGCTTTCTCTGCCTCTGGCTCTATGCTAGGGCATGTGGGCTCTGAAGAGAAGGACATAAAAATAAAATGAACCTAACTTTGCACTCAGGACTCCTGAACTCCCTTCATTATTTTTTAAAGCAATGATTTTTTTTTTTTTTTTTTTTGAGGCATAGAACCCACTGAGAATATAATTAAAATTACAGGCTCAGGGAAATACATGTATGCACGAACCAACAAAACACTGTGCTTCACTTTAGAGTTCTACTGAGCTCTCATACCTCCAGGTTATAGTCTCCTTTTGAAATCTTCAAAAATAGAGGCATGGTTTTATAATTTACAGAGTCCAGATGTAGCCCTCACCTTTTTCTCCTCCCTTTTGAGCGACTGGTGGGAAGGCAGCAATCACAGTTTCATTTTTTCCCTAAATAAATAAGCACTTCCCTGAGTGCCTCAACTCCATTGCTCCAGATGTCACACTGGATGAATGGCTCATTTAGGGCTCAGCAGGACCCAGGTCATGCGCTGAGCTGATCAGCTTTTCTGTGTCCTGCCCTTGCCACTCAGAGAAGCTTCTCTGCCACTCTGCCTGCTTGGAAAATTCACACTCCCCTTAGGAGGCCTGGAAGCGGAATAAGTAAGTTCTAGCATGGTTCTGGCAAGCCTGGGTAAGAGGGGAGGGGTCTGGTGCCTTCTCTTGAGACTTTTATTAGACAATACTGGTGAAAGGCCCACGGGGTGTTTTAACTGCTGGCTCTGGCATTAAAGATGCGATGGAAGGAGCACTTCTCTCAGAAGCCATATATCATGAGGCTTCTCCAGACAGGAGAAAGTGGGAAACAGATGGAGATGAGCAGGCAAATGCACCACAGGGACACAGCTTGAGTAGGAGGGTGTGAGGAGGCAACTGAAGCTATCGGCAGCAGCAGACAGAGGGAAAAGACTCACGATGTGGAACCAACATATGGAAAGTCGGTGTGGGAAACAGAAGACAGGACCCAACAGCAAGAGACTTATTCTCACAACATGTAGCACCAAGAGATGAACCAGGCTCCTTCCCTGGCAGACAAAAGAAACTCCGTCACTGCTGAAGACTTATTTCTGCACCCAAGAAAATGAGTTGGCCTGGAAAGGGTTAGGGTAGGAATTCCCTACCATCCTTTGCAGGAGGAACATGGTTAAAAATTCTAGGTCTTCCTAAAGTGAACTACAGTCCCAGATTTCCTGGAACTACCCCAGTTTTATGGTTAAAATTTCTAGAATAATTTCCTGTCAGTCCTGGGCAAACTAGGTCAACTGGTGACACCCTTATTGATTCTGATCCTTTAGTTTTCAATGAAACCCGGAAATCTGTAGCACTACCCAGGACTCCTGGAGATTCTGGTGCTAGGGAATGGGAAAGTTGCTCCATTGGGGACACTTATAAGTACTGTACGTTTAATCCCCAATATAAGCTGTCAAGATGATCTAGAAGAGGGAAGAATAAAAAAGGAGGAAAAGCAGAAAGAGTTGACAGTTTCTGAAAACTCGAAACCAGCCATTCTCAACCCTTTGAATCTTATGGGAAGCTTTGAAAACCATGGATACCTGGGTCTTGCCTGGACAATTACATCAGGTTCTTTGGGGTGAACCTGAATTGAGGCCTCAGCAGTGGCACAAGTGAGAATCATTGTTCTGGGATTCCTGATTTCCTGATTGATGGCATCTGGTGGCAGGCACCGAGAGGTACTGAGTGCCTACACCTGTACAAAATAGCGCTGCACCCTAGCTGACAGGAGAAACGAAGTCCCTCTTTCTCAAGTATTATTTTTCCTCCTTAATGTCACTGCCCAGCAAAGAAGCAGTCCCAAGTCGTGTTAGAGTTACCTACTCATTTGTATTTAACCTTACCCTCCAGGAATTACAGAAAATAAGTCTGCAGGAAATGTATCCAGGTCTTCTCCATGCCTGAGGTAATCACGTGCTCTGTGTATATCATCCTACTCAAGCTTCTACCATCAAAAACCTTGAAAGCCAGGCATCTACTTCTTTATTTTCTGTGGCTAATAGAAAGGGGAAAAAGGATTTCTGCAAAAGTTGAAAGAAAACTAAAAGATTCCTATGTAGGAGAGAAGAATCAAAACTGGTGATAGAATATGACAAAGAAGAGAAAAGAAAAGAGGGAGAGAGGAGAAGCAACACAAAGGGCTGTTTTTCAGGACAGAGCCCTTGAATCAATACTTCCTCAGAATAGAAAGACATTCAACAGTAAAAACCAGAGATTGACAAGAACAGTTACTCTGCACCAAATGAAAGGATATATGGTATGGCATTGATCACTCCCAAAGGCTATAAGGCAATTTAATGTTAATTGGCAGAGGCCTACCAAACGTATACAATCTTGAAGGACCTATCAGGAAAAAAGAGATGTTGCTAAAACTTTTTAAACCTGGACTTCCTTCCCACTTCCATAAGTTCTTCAGAAGACAAACAACTCCCCAAATTATACAACTGGGAAATATAGCTCCTTACAAATGGACAGCGGCATAGTATAGAAACCTAATAAAAGATAATAAGGTGAATAAAAACGGTGGTATAATCCTTGGAAAAATGTATAGCAATATGAAAATTTTTGTAATAGATTGTTATAATGGTTTGCATTGTGAATTAGAATAGCAAATACTTTGTTATAGAGTACTTACATTTTATTTTTTAGCTATCACAGCTCAAAATTAAATGTAGACATGTGACTCTTCATGGTACCTTCTGGCCAAAGATTGCATCTTTACCATCAGAGCAATACTTATCAGGTTTATTTATTAACACTCTGTCTCCAATTGGCTCTGTGCAATGTGCAGACAAATAAACGCACAAATGAATAAGTAAAATATTTTTAAAGTATTCCTGTCCTCTAGAACTTTATACTCCCTGGTAAATATTCTTACTGAAACATACAGAATACTATTAAAGTTAGTGATTCATACCTGTAGAAGAAAAATATACCCTTTTTTGTAACAGGAGAATGTCTGAATAATGATAGCACTGAAATTGATGCCATCATTATCAGCTTGCATTTTTCAAGCACTCAGTGCAGGGCAAAGAACTGCAGAAGGGAATACAAACAGGGATAAAAAGCAGGCTCTGCCCTAAATGAGCCCACAGTCTGCATGGAGGGAGAGGAGGTAAACATACACAAAAAACGGTAACTCCCTGGAAGAGTTTTTAAAATACCCAGTGAGTTACACAGACCTTAAATGGTGTTGGACGGCAGTGCAATCCCATGCTCTTACAGGTGCTTTATGGTGTCTAATTGTATTCATTATCATATTTAATTCTTACAATAACCAGTTGATATGAATGTTACAATCTCCATATTACAGATAAGAAAATTGAGACCCAGAGCATTTAAGCAGCCGCCCTGGAGTCACAGAGACTTAAGTCTCAGAGCCAGCTCTCAGGATGTGCCAATGGAAGCCTGGCCTTGGAGTCCGGAATGAACATCAGAAGCAACCCAGGCACAGCAGGAGACTGTCCATGAATGTCATCTGGCTGAACCTAAAGGCAAGACCTTTATAACTTACTCATTCAAGCTTGTTCTTTATACTCTTTCACTAACTCCAGTTAAGAATATTTCATGCTCATGATAGGATTAGCCATTTTTCCCATTTACCAAGTCCCTTTTATTCATCATCATCACCAGCAGCAACAACAGCAGCAGCAGCAGAAGTAGAGAATTACTTGTTCAAGTAGTAAAACCTTCTGTGGGAGTCTAGTGCATAACAATGCATATCTTCCCTGTCTCTAACCCTCTCTTGTTTTCTAAAATTAACATCTCTGAAATATAGAAAGACATGCAAAGGGGCATGGATCTGGTATTTTAGCTGCTACAAAATAAGCACAAATACAATAACAGGGCAACTTCATACTTTTGTCGTTACAAAATCTAAGACTGATTCATGGACTGACATGCAGGAAGAAATAAAATTCTCTATCTCCTTCCAGGGGAGAAGATTTTCTCAGTTTCCTGGGAATAAGCATTGTTAGAGTAATATATATGTATATATTTTTTCTATTGTGCTTCTTTGGTTTTACATTTAGTCAACATTCTCTATTATTCTGAGCAATAGACTCTTCTGAGAATTTCATTTCTGTAGATGATGTGTATTTTTTATCTTTTTTCCTGTGTCTTCATTGATATTTTAGTAGAAATTTGGGAGATGATGTATCAGCAACAACTAGCCAAGCACCATTTTAAACTGAAATCCAATGGAAATTTAATTTGATTGCACTACAAATGTTAACTTCATGAGATTTTTTCCTCCCATCAAGTGTGTCTCTCCTTCCCATTAGGCATATTTGGATAGTGCAAATGGGTGATTTGACTGGAGGCAGAAAGAGATTCATTCTATTCCAATTTTGAATATGACAGTTGTGAAGTCAGGCTCATGACCTGTGTGCCAATTTACAATCTAATAAAAATTTAAATGCTTGAATTATTAACAGAGAGTGAGGGATGGAGCTTAGAATGGAAACATTTATAATGAAGTGGCGATTTTCAGCATAATAGAGTTGCTCATTTTTGGAACATCCTACGTGCATATTCCTTGTGGTTTCATAGCCTGTAAATTGTTTGTTGCTGCATCTCATTTTGAATTCTCTTTACTATTTCATTCTGTTCTGCATCAGCAGTCAGGGCAGTTGTGGATACTAACACAGTTTAATTTTTTAAAAAATCATACGCTTTACAGTCAGACAAACCTGGATTCAAATTCTGATTCTGATTTTTACTTGCATTGTGAGATCTGATAGCGTGTTTCATCTTGTTGACCAAGTTAGCCTGCAACAACTACCTTGGAAGCTTTTTGTAAGAATTGCAGTAAATAAGTGAAAATATTTCTGACAGTGTCTCTCATGTAGTAGTTGTTCATTAATGAGTATAAGAGCTTTTCCCCATCCTTCCTTCTTTCTTCTGCCATGTAATGCAGAGAAAGAGTCCTCAAAGATCATGCATTAATTGATTCAATAAAGCATTCATTCATTCATTCATTCATTCGTGTGACATTTATACAGTGTCAACTCTAGGCCCGGGAATTCTCAGGACTAAGAATATAAAAAATACCAAGACCTTCAAAAATGTTACAGACTAATGAAGAAAATATACCTGTTAAAAATACTCTATACTACGGAAAAAATGAATGATATTAAAGAAAGATGTTTAAGGTACTACAGTGACACTAAGAAGATATTTTCTTGGTACTTTTGAGTATGTCACTTAAATCCTTTGAGTTTCTGTTTCTAATTTTTAAAAATTAGATTAACAAAAATATATGAGTCACTTCAAACATGCTGGTGCAAATCCTACGATTTCTTTCAACAAGGTTGAACTACAGGCCATTTTACCCAAACTCATATGTTCATTCATTTTAAAAAGTGCATCCTTGGAACAAGCATAATCAAGAAATCCTTAAAATGAGTCTGGCCTATAACTCATGACAAAGACTTGTATAAAGAGATGAGCTTAGCCAATCTGCATCCTACCAAGAAAAACCATAAGAATCAGACAAGTAGCATCAGGAACTGAAAATGAAAGCATGCCCTGAGAGGAGAAGTCATAAGGGATAGTCAAGGTTCTTTTGGTTCAGGAGCAAGCTGCAGGTAGAAGGAAGCTTGAGTTAAGCAGAAGATGGTAGACGAGGTTAGAAATAAGAATGAAGAGTAGAGGATGAGAAAGGCAGCCAGAGTTAAGGTGCAGCAGATACCCAGAGAGGGATGGGGAGGCCAAGAAAAAAAGAGCATTACAAAGACAGAGTGCTTGCAGAAGTGAGTAGGAAACATCAAGAGTGGGCTGTCCCCAAACTGCTTTTGTTCCTACTGATTTCCAGTTCTAAGTCCCACGTGGTTTCTGATCCGGTGTGTTTTTGCTTAAAACCTCCTACCTGTATTACTGAATAATTGAATTTATCTATGTTGAGTAGAGCCAAAATAGCCCTCTGTTGGTTGTTAATCAATATGTTAATAGAAAGTATCAGGACTAGTAGTCATGATATGCTGATCTTCATACAGGGATATAACCCCATCCCAAAAATAAGGAAGAGGCATGAAGTTGTGTCTCCTCACCTGGAAAGACACTATGCTGAACAATCCATACTATGCTGTACAAGGCCCTCGACTAAATCCCCAAATGATATGCACTGGAGTACACCAGAGGCCAAAAGAATTTTTTATTTGTACAAAACTGATTAGCCCATAATTGTAGACAGACAATTCACCATAGGCCTTTGAGTTTCTGCAGATCTTGCAAGCAAGTAACTAACTGCTGTTTTGTTTTAGCCTATCTTTTCTAAGGATGGTTTTATACAGGCAATTTTGGAAGACAGTATCTCTCTCCAAAGCAGAGGGCATATTTGTTTGTTTCCTTTCCAGAATAATAATGGTAACGTTTCCCTCTAGGGAAAAGGACATGTTTGCTTTCATTCCATTACAAAAAAGTTGGGATTTCTAAGCTCAGGCTTCTTTGGTGCATACTCATTGAATACACAGCATCTATCCAAGCTTCTCTCTATTGTCTGCCTCAGCACCTGAAGGGCCTTTATTATTGCACTTATCATACTGCCTAACTATCCCTTTCTTATGTGATGCAAGCATGAAGCACCTGCTGCTTGCTTTGCCATGAGTAATCCAGTCCTTAGTTTCTGACCTAGGAGTTTCTTGATTCTGTCAGCTTTAAACTGTGGCAGGGTAACTTTTTACTTTGCGCATACAGTAAAATCTAATGTTTTTCATCATTCTTGACATGCATGTGGTATCTCAACATGAAGCACTGTTCTGATCATCCTAATCAATTAAGTCAAATGGTATATGTAGGACACAGTATTGACCACAACTATTGGCAATTTTTTTCATCATGGTCTTTCTGTTCCTATACACTATGATGACTATTGGATACATGCTCATGTATTATGTATAATTTTACCAAAATAGACATTAAAAAGTTCCCATTTTAGACTTTATTGGGAACAATAATCAAAACCAAATGTACATGTCTTTGACATGGGCAATGGCAATGGTGTCTCTAGGAATTGAGGAGAGGCAAGGTCAAATGTAGGTATTATTTCTCTAAAACAAGTATTATTTCTTGCAGCCCTGAAGTGGCAACACGAGCTTCAGAGGGTATAGAACAGTAATATATGTAAATATTGTATAAATAAATATACATATATTGTAGGGTATGCTTTAATTTTATTTGTTTTTAATAGGGATATATGGTTAAAAAATTGTGGGGCCTGTTGTCATGTGGATAGCCACTATTACATGCATCCAAAGACATACTTTCCTATGGTTTTGTTCACAGTACCTAACAATATGGAAAATACCAAATTATTCCTCAAATGTCATTTGTCAAGGAAATGTTACATGTCACTCCAAATATGTAGTTTGAGAGTTTCCAGTCTAAATAATATTTACTCCTGAGTATTGAATGTCCAAAAGCTGAACTTTTACTTAGAGGTGCTTGAATTCTCAGAAATACATTTACATGAGGTGCTTACATGAAGCAGAATGCCCAAATAACCATTTATAATGGAAAAAAATACTTTTGGGAGCTCATTTGCTCACATTCTCAGGACCCTTTTTTCTTGGTATTAAGTATAGATGATTTAGTTACAATGCTTCTTGTCTTAATCAAGACTCTGAGAGTGGCACTGACCTGAAGGATACTTCTTCGGGTCATGGGGAGGTCTATAAAGCATCCTTGCCTAAGGCAGCAGAATTGCTCAGGTTGACTAGATAGCACGTCTCTCACCTTTCCAGCCTCAGCACCACTTGTTTGCCTATGCCAAGTGCCTCACTATGTAAGTATTCCTTTCCTTGTTTTTAATTACTGAAATTGTATAGATTGATTTTAGATATATTTAAACAGATAGGGATAAAGGGAGAAATCACTACCAAGAATGGTTAACCTCAGATTTTTTTTTTCTACGTATACCTGTAACTACACATTAATATATTCTGCATTATAAAATCATAGATCCTACCGCATGTAACTTACATTGGCCTGTCTGGTTTTCACTAAACAATATATTATGAACATTTTTTCATTAGAATAAGTAAATAATGACATGCATTGTGAATGCATAATATTCCATTATAAAAATACACAGTCATTTGTTTGTTATTTGAGCTGCAATACATGTAGAAATCTCCAATAAGCCTTTGCTGCCCACTCACTCCTTGGACGGTGTTATGTGGTCATCCTTCAACCCCCCATGGGGCCTTTAGCATAGCACTTATACTGCATACCTGTCCCTTTCTTACCTATATATGCTTATGTCTACTTAGCTCACTTTTTAAAATCTTCAGTAACTAACTAGTTACAAACTCATAGTGGGTTCTCTAACATATTTGTTGAACTGAATTGAATAATACGATTGTGATTAAGATGCTTCTACAAACATATTTTCACACTCATCCAACAATTTACTTGAGTTAAACACCTTGAAGTAGAATGAATGAGTCACACAAATACGAATCCTAAAAATCCTAAAGCTTTTGGTGGAGAAACAGTGATTATGTTAGTATTTCTGGTAAGGAAGAAATAACCCAGATTCGTATTCAAATTTTTTTTTTTTTTTTTACAATTTTGCCTTTTGCCCTTGTTATCTTTCTGGAAATAGGAAAAGGAAGAGAGAGTGGAAGAAAGATCTGAGAGAGGAAGAAGTAAATATAGATAAATTGAATCTCATACTGTACACAATATTATGTAAAACAGTCTTCAAAATATCCAGGTTTACAGGTCTGCAGAACCCCCACAGTCTCTCATGTCCACATTCAAGACAGTTCTGTTAACGTTGTTTAGAAGTATGTGCTGCTGCGATTTATTGTACCACTTTCTTCTGTCCAGAGGGACATTACAAAACAACTTTTTATAATCTCAAAACTGGATGGAAATTTTCTTGCGAAAATGATACATAGTGAAAGTATTATAAAGAGCCTCCCAGGCACTTGTGCCTGAGAGTCTTGTTTAGAGAAAAAGGTATCACAGGGAATAAAATTGCAGTAGGGTTGAAAATTTTCTGTTCTTTTCTTTCTTTTTTTTTTTTTTTTTCCATGACTAAGAATGAACAAGACCCAGGTTGTTCAGGGATGAGAGGTTTCACCATTATAACCCTGAAGGCAGCAGCATTACTCTGCCGTTTATGCCCATGCCTCTTCCATTTTACGAAAATGGAAGATTTTACGAATTTGGCACACATTAGTCTGTCAAGCCAACTGGGCCCTAAAGAGATACAGTCATATGTGGCAGCCCTTCCCAATCCTGAATCACACAGCACAGAACATATGATAAGCCAGTAATTAGTCTGTGAATTCAGTTACTCTAAACATATTTCAAGCTTTGATTACCCTTCCATCAGAGATTTTATTTTTCCTTTTCTTCAGTTAAGCAAGCAACTACAGAAAAAGCAGGATTTTAGAGACCTGCAACACCTGAATGATTGCAATTAGATGTGGCTTCAGAGGTGGGGAGGTGGTTCTCCACAGGAATATTTACCAAGTATATAAAACAGGTAAATTAGAAGGTGGCTTTTAACATTACAAAAATATTTCCTAGTTTTAGTTTTCCTGAAAATTGCATTGCAGAAATTTCTTCTACTATAACATTGCTGTAAAGAAACCCTGCACTGCAGCCCAGTATGCCTGAACTGTAAGATAAGAGGGTTGCACTCTCCAAAGCTGTTTTGAATTCAAATAATATGTGAACTATACTATATAGAGTCTGGTACAGGGATCAGGCAAAATTTTGAAGAAAACAGGTAAGCACTGAAGGTCATTGATCCCTACAGGATGATTTTCTTGAGTTTTTGTAGAATTTTGGAGGGGACAGATTGGTTATGTCAATTAGTATAACAGTAAAGCATTTGGCTTTATTCTCTTAGCAAGATGTTGAAGAGCTTTTCCATAGCACCACAGTGAGTAAGTAGAAGAACTCAAAAGTGTGTTTAAAAAGGGAAAGCTAGAACTGTAAGCAGTCTTGATGGTCACCCACTCCAACTTCCTTAATTTACAGTTGAAGAAACTGAGATACATGTACCCAAAAACTCACGTAAATTAATAATAATAGAAAAACCCCCAAAGTCGAATCCTCTTTCAATCCTCTTTCAAGACAACTCACTATGCCCCTAGTCACTGAAAAAATTTTTACCTTTGTTACGATTCATACTGTAATTTTCACAGACTTCACTGAAGTATTTGCATCTTCATAGTTTTGATTCAATTGATCAAAAACTATCAAGTCAACTTTAAATACCCTTGGGTTGCATCTAACCTTTTAATGACATGTCTTCATTGCAGTACTTGCTTGTTAATCAAGGATGTTGCTGCTCATGCATTGGTAAAGATTTGTAAGCCAGACAGAAGAGGCTACTTTGCAGACATTTTATAAAACAAATTCATACCTCAATTGAGGAACTGACTAAGGTTTCCAGAGGTTTCTCTTTGCTCAGAGGCTCCAGCAGCATATGACTTCTCTCTGTCTATCCAGTGGTCATTCAAAACTCTCTGGGGCATAATACGTTGCTCAACAAGCATCTCTCCATCTGATCTGAAGTTTCTGTGTGTTGTGGGTGGTGAACTGAAGTTGCCTGATTATGAAGGTCTTTTACTGGTGGGTTCCATCCTGACCAAATGCTTAGCAATACAAGCATGTTTGCCCTCAGATAGCAAAACGACTGCATGATTGCTTATTTAATATGTCAACTTGGCTACGCTAAGAAATGCTCAGATAACTGGTAAAACATTATTTCAGGATATTTCTGTAAAGGTGTTTCTGGAAGAGATTGTCATTTGAATGAGTAGACTGAGTAAAGAACATTACCCTCACTAATGGGGGTAGGCATCATCCAATCTACTGAGGGCCGAAGTAGAACAAAAAGGCGAAAGAAGGGTAAATTCTGTTTCCTGCCTTGGGCATCAGTACTTCAGACTCAGACTGAGACTTATAACACTGGCTTTTCTGGGTCTCAGGGTTTGGGGCTTGGACTGGAACTACCCCCTCTAGCTTTCCTGAGCCTTTAGCTTGCAGACATTGGATGGGACTTCTCAGCCTCTGTAGACACATGAGCCAATCTCTCGTAATAATTGTCTCTTTTATTCCTCTCTCTCTCTCTCTCTCTCTCTGGATATGTGTGTGTATACATCTTGTTGGTTCTGTTTCTCTGGAGAATCCCGACAAATACATACTCTTATCAAAAAAGAATGCTTCCAATTATCTTATGCCATTTCTGAAAGTAGAATTAGGACAATGAATGGAAGTTACCGAAGAGCACCTTAGGCTGTCATTAGGAGGAATTTTTATAGCATTTAAAACCATCCCAAAATAAAATAAACTTTTTTTTTTTTTTTGAGACAGAGTCTTCGCTTTGTTGCCCAGGCTGGAGTGCAGTGGCGAGATCTTGGCTCACTGCAAGCTCCGCCTCCCAGATTCACGCTATTCTCCTGCCTCAGCCTCCCAAGTAGCTGGGGCTACAGGTGCCCGCCACAACGCCCAGCTAATTTTTTGCATTTGGGACAGAGTTTCATTCTTGTTGTCCAGGCTGGAGTGCAATAGCATGGTCTCGGCTCACTGCAACCTCTGCCTCCCTCTGTCTCCCAGGTTCAAGCGATTCTCATGCCTCAGCCTCCCAAGTAACTGGGGTTACAGGTGCCCGCCACAACACCCTGCTAATTTTTTTGTATTTCTTTTAGTAGAGACAGGGTTTCACCATGCTGGCCAGGCTGGTCTCAAATCCCTGACCTTGGGTGATCTGTCCACCTTGGCCTCCCAAAGTGGTGGGATTACAGGTGTGAGCCACCACGCCTGGCCTAGCCTCCTGTGTTTTTTTTTTAAATGTTAGCTTACCATCTTTATAAGTCACACGTTTGTTAACGTGAATTAGCATTAAATAATTGTTTTTAGACTTGTCATATCTGGGAAATTCTGAATATATCTGAGAAATCCTGAAGGATTATCAAAACCAATCCTGAGAATCACTGATGTATATGTAACCTCAGTCACTTTGTTCACTAAATACCCTCATTATTCCCAGTTTAGGTGGATTAAGTGTTATGACTTGATAAATGTTCCTATTTACAAACTAATAATACGTTTGCATGCTGCTTTATAGGTTCTTTCTCTATCATTAGTTACCTAACTCCTTAATATTGCTACAGACCAGAAAACTGAAACACTGGGTAGGTAAAGC
>NW_012112919.1:202911-248028 GCF_000951035.1 Colobus angolensis palliatus | reverse complement strand
GCCCAGCTAATTTTTTGCATTTTTAGTAGAGACGGGGTTTCACCGTGTTAACCAGGATGGTCTCGATCTCCTGACCTCATGATACGCCTGCCTCAGCCTCCCAAAGTGCTGGGATTACAAGCATGAGCCACCATGCCCCACCATACACTATTAAATTTAAATAAATGTCTTATCTCTGGGAGTATTTAAGACAAGCCTGGAGGACCAACTATCAGTGACATGGAGATGAAAAGAAGAATAACACATTGAGAGGTTGCACTCAACTTCCTAACTCAAATATGTCAATATTGTATGATTTTTCCATTTTATAAAGTTAGATATCCAATATATGAAAAAATATTTGTGAATCTCCTTTGGTAAATCTAAAGGAAGACAGAAGTCCTGGGGATAGAAGTCAAAGCAGTAGAAGACAATGTGCCTTTCAGAATAGAACTTTCATTAATACCTAAGAGACAAGGATATTTCACGAAAATCTTAGATAATGACATAAAAAACTTAGGAGTATGTGGCAAATTTCATGACATTGTTCCTACATTCTGTATGATCCGGGACAATAAGGAACATAATTAAATGGAGAGACTAAGTTAGAGTATGGACCTTGAAGGATAGATAGAATTTAAATGGATAGAGAAAAGTATGTGGAAATAAAACGTGGGGGTGGGGGAGGGTGAATTACTTTGTAATTTCTGTGTAGAAACTAGAATACCCATGCTGTTAGAGGGTTTTGGTGGAAGAGAGCTAAGGCAGTAAGAAGCTGTTTAGGAAAGTATATGGGAAGTATATATTTACCTCCTAATTTTCCATCACGTGGCATACTGCGTATGCAGGCAGATGTTTAAAAACCCATTCTTGAGCTAGTTCACTCCCTGCAATCTTGAGCCAAGCCCTAAGTGCTGTCTTGGGCTTTAATATGTAATACAAATAAGCTAGATTTAAGCAGCCATAGCAGCATCATATCCAGTTTGACCTTGGGAACTATTTCCTGAATTCCATGTGATTTGAAAAGCATTTTTTTTCCTCAATCAAATACCATCAGTCCTTTGCTGAAATAGGGGGTGTGGAGACTGTCCACCTTTCTGGATGACAGCAAATGGTGCATAAGAAACCCTGTCTTATGTTTGCATGGCATGCCTATTGACAGCAGTAAGGAACAACTGTTATCTTTGAAAGTAGGACAGAGAGAGAGAGGAGAGTAGGAGCTATTATCTAGGCCCATTCATAATCATTGTGGTCTGAAGAGTGGAAAGGACGTAGAGAAATTGGATGGTGCTTACAGGCCATGCATTATAATGAATGGGAAACATTTAGCAACCAAGATAGGCACAGGGAATGCAGCAATTGGCTTCCCAACCTCCCCAGGATTTACTGAAGTTACGAAGAAGTATATGATAAAAAACAATCAGCGTAAATTGCAGACCCATCTTTCATGCTGCTTTAATTAAAAAGCCTTTCATCATTTCCAGCTTAAGCATCTCTTTTCTCAGTCTTAAAAGTAACTACTGAATCTTCTAGTGCTTTCACATTGGTAGTCAGAAAAATTTGGTTTTCATTTCCAGGCTGTACAAGGAAAGCATTACATATATTTTCCCTGGTAATTTGAATGCATATTTCTTCTCTCTCTCTCTCTCACTTTATTCCAGAGTAAGGCATCTTATTTCAGGTTTTCAAAACCAACTAGGATGTCTGTCAAGCACTTTGAAATAAAGGTTATAAGAAATGTAGGTGTCAAAGTAGCTCTGATACATACTAAGTGGTATAAATACAAACAATGGATGAATTAGGAGGCACTTAGGGTGTTAGGTACTCAAGGCAACTTAAAGGACATTACTTTGAAATCTTCAAAAGGCAGAGAAAATTCGACAAAGTTGTTTGCCATTCCTTCACTTGCTCTGCACTCTCTTTGCACATCTGCATTAACTAACCCTTTTGAAACTCTTTCTTCCTTACTCCTCCTTGTCAAAATTCTACACATTCTCAAGTCCAGACATCCCGCCTTCATGATCTCTAATCTCACTACTTATTAAAGAATAAAACAGACTAGTTCACATTAGCTTACCATCTTCTCGAGTCAGAGTCCTCAAGAGATAGCAGTACTAGTAAAATTGAGCATCTAGTGTATTGGGTCTTGAGGCATTGTTCCCACATAGGCCCCTACCACTTCTTCGCGAGTATTAGCAGATACTAGAAACAGATGCCAGAGGCATCCTGTTTGTTGGCCACTTCGCCACTCATCAAGGTTGCCATCTCGTTTTGGTGTAACCACTACATGTACATCACCTTCCCCAAAATGTCCCTTCTTCTGCCTATATTCCAGCAACAGTAGGCCACTTGGATTAAATGTTTATTTAATATATTTGATTAAATGTGTATATTTAATCTACATATACATATGCACATATATATGCAGCTCGTAAACAGGGTTAAATAGGGTCTTTATTTTATTTTAGTTTAGTTTACTTTAAGTTCTGGGATACATGTGCAGAACGTGCAGGTTTGTTACATAGCTATACATGTGCCATGGTGGTTTACTGCACCTATCAACCCGTCATCTAGGTTTTAAGCCCCACATGCATTATGTATTTGTCCTAATGCTCTCCCTCCCCTTGCCTGCCACCCTGCAACAGGCCCAGGTGTATGATATTCCCCTTCCTGTGTCCATGTGTTCTCACTGTTCAACTCCCACTTATGAGTGAGAATATGTGGTGTTTGGTTTTCTGTTCCTGTATTAGTTTGCTGAGAATGATGGCATCCAACTTCATCCATGTCCCTGCAAAGGCCGTGAACCCATTCCTTTTTATGGCTGCATAGTATTCCATGGTGTATATGTGCCACATTTTCTTTATCCAGTCTATTATTGGTGGGCATTTGGGTTAGTTCCAAGTCTTTGCTATTGCAGAGTGCTGGAATAAACATACAGGTGCATGTGTCTTTACAGTAGAATGATTTATAATCCTTTGGATATCCAGTAATGGAATTGCTGGGTCAAATGGTATTTCTGGTTCTAGATCCTTGAGGAATTGCCAAACTGTCTTTCACAATGGTCGAACTAGTTTACCCTCCCCCTAACAATGTGAAAGTGTTCAATAGGGTCTTTTTGACACATTTCTCCGTAATACCTCTGGAGTAGATTCTGCTCATCTCCAAAGATCACTGATGGATATGAGAAACCTTTCAGAACTACAATTCCTTTGGGTCCACTTTAACTGCTAAGCCAAAATCCTCACATCTGGAGCTCAGGAATTTTTTAATAAGCTACCTGTTGACAGGAAGAACAGCATAACTCTGTGAAGCAACATTTGGGAGCTGATGGCTTAAAAGGGAATATTTGTGCCAGTTTTCTCCACTTCTGTACTTTTGATTATACTTTTCCCTTCTCTTACAATGCACTTTCTTCTTCTCCACAATATCCTCCTCTAAAAAGCTTATCTGCTTTAGGTCTTTATTAATGAAAACAGAACATAGTCTCAATTTGAAATAAAGAGTCCTTCATCTGTGTTTTCATAACACATTCTGTCTTATTTACCAAAGCCTGTCTTACTTAACTATTTTTTTCTCACATTTGGCCTTTTCCCTCTCCTTTCATATTGAAACTGAAAAGTCTCAAGATAAGAAATGCTTTCAGAAATTATTTTCTCCCTTAAATGTATTGTGAATAATTCCCACATGTATGCTTGCTAACCGCAACTTATTTAACAATTCATTGTGATTTTGTCTGTTCTTTTTGGTTTTAAACTCTGACAAAGGGATCCATGTCCTTCTGAATAGGCAGCAGAATCTTCATACATTCATGTTGGTTATCTAAGTATTATTATTTCCTAGGTCCATATATTCACATTGTCAACCTGCCCCCACCCATGGTACTGAGGCCACTGATGTGTGGATGCCACTTTGAGAAACATTGTTCTAAACAGAATGCTAGAGTCAGATCTCCAGTTGCTGCACTATCACAACTACCCTTACAAGCTGTCTCTGTTTTTGCTTTTCTTTTGAAATAATTTACTCTACTTTTTTCTTGAGGATCAGGCTGACCTTTCTGTCTAATTTCCCTGGAAATATGAAGAATTGAAGTTTTCTTTAGATTCCTGGTCTCATACTCCCAGGCCCTATATGATAAGTCCAGCCACCTGTCTCAGATTAACTTTCTGTGCTCTGGGCATGGGCTTTGGCCAGTCTGCCTGTTGATTCTGAGCAATTAGAACCCGAAATTCATTCTCTTTTTCTCTCTCCAGATCTTGTTAATAATGCTCTTTTGTTGGTCTATTTACTAAGCTTTATATTTCCAGATTAGTTCATCAGGGAATCACTTTTCCATTCTGAACTTGCTTCTGAGCCATCATGGGTCACATTTTCCCATATGGAACCAGCGTGAAAGAAGAAAGAACCAGAATTGAGTGCAGAGTTGAACGCTGTGGTAAAGCCAACATTTGGAAAATGAATCTAGCTTCAGCACTTGGCTCTAGAGACACAGCTACATAGGCCAAACACCAGGTCCAAGGAAGCACCCTACTCATAATCCCTGTTTCAGCACAGGTTGGCACCGACACTTCCAATTAGGCAGAGCTTGCAGCCAGGAATCAGACTGACTGGTCGTGGTAAATTTGGGAACTCTATCCAAAGAAAGCAGAACTCCAAACCTGGACTGGCCAAAGAGGCAGAGCTCCAGACCTTTTCCTGACAAAGGCAGGCAGTGGACTCACTGACACGACAGTAGGCAGGAAGACTCTGGTCCTAGAAAAGAGTTGGACTGGTAAAATAACCATTGAGAACTGAAAGATGATTGCAAATCTATAGACGTATTAGAAACCAGATGTGAGAAAGCAGGGAGTGAGAACATGAGGACCTAATAAAACCAGAGAGCCACAGAGAGTAGAGATCCATTTTGGGAGACCCTACATCTTGAAGTAATTTGATTTTACTGTTTTAAGAGGGGAATAAAGCTGTTGAAATAATTGTGATTTTTTACTCAATCAGAACTGGCCCAGAAACAGAAAATCTAAAAACATAATTGAGGAGATATTTCTGCTAGATAATCTAGGTTATTCTACTACCAACCAGTCCCAAGACCTCGCTAACTTAAAACAGCAAAGGTTTGTTTGTCATCCTCATTATTTATCCAGCATATTTTGGAGAGGGGCTGGAGACTTCACTCTCTCAAGAACCCAGGCTGATGGAGTAGGTCACTGTTCCAGTGAGAAGCTGACTTCTGGGAGGTCTTAAATTAGTAATTAATGGTCATCTCTAGAATGTATACATGACTCTTTTGTTATTGATTCACTGGCCAGAACTATCTACATGGCTTCATTCCAACCCAAGGAAACCAGAACTTTCCCAGAAGTATAGAACCAGAAATATTTAGTGAACAGAGCTATTGATTATTTGGGCCCCCAGTTTTTGAAGTTACATATGTATTTAAATGTTAAGAAATATAAAATAAGGTTTCATATATAAACACAGGTGCAGAATTTACAGTGATGATATGTAGGCTGGTTGCACAATAGTGTCCAAAGCATACATTTGAGATTCTTCTACCTCTGCCCTCCTCCCTCTCTACACTGTTGGGCTCCAGACTTTCTGCAAAGATCCAATGAGGGCAGATGCAGTTACTGAAAACTGCTTCATTCCCTGATCTCACCAACTTACCTTTGGATCCTAATACACAGTCACCATCCTTTTTCTTTCTCTCTCCTCTTTTTTTTAAATTTATTTTTATTTTTTGTGCTGTCCTCTCCCCATCTTAACATAAACACTTTATCAAGTATTCCGTATTTTTCTTGGCTTCATCTCAGAAACATTTTTTCCCTGCAACATAAAAATTCACGTGCAGTTTAATCACAATTTATCTATCTTGGCTCTAGCCAAGGTGAACACTACCAAATTTAACCTGGTTTGCAGTTTGGGCTTACACAGTGCACAGATACATAGAAAGTTCAGAATTAAAAAGAATAATCTTATTTTGAAAATCTCCAGGTATTTACATAGACAGATATGTCATTAATACCATTATCTTTTAAAGAAGAATTTGGGAGAACATGTTGATACCAAAAGAATACAAACAAAAATATGTGCTTTGTTTTTTAAAAATCACCATAAGGGTCTACATTATTTACCTGAAATACAAATCTAACTTGCTATAAAGATTTCCAATTGGATATACTAATTTAGCCCATCATATGGTTAAAATAGACAGAAAAATAACAAAAATTTGATTGATCTAGGGCTGTTTGCAGCCTGAATGTCAAGCAGACATCAGTCACTTGGTCTTATACCCTTAAATTTTCATGAGACTAGAAATATGTAAATTAACTACTGCACTTCACAGATAAAAACCATGGGGGAGAATCTGCAGTACTAAGCAATGTTCAGAAACAAACAAAAGAAAGATTTTTGCACATTTTATAAATTTAAAAATATTTGTGCCGAATCAGTATATGCTTTGTTAATGGTGAATTATTGTTTTTTTCAGTTTAATAGGGAATAAACAAGGGCCAATTTATTCAATAGAAGTTTTGTATTCTTCCAAAGTTGTATGTGTGTCATGCACAGAAAATGAGGAAGCTGATCTCAGTCTGTCATCATAACTTACACAACATAATTGAACTGGCCTGGGATTTTTAAACAAACATCAAAGAAAAAGTGGCATAGATTAAAAGGTTTCTAACATTACATCATGGTTCAACTATGTGTTTTCTGTTTTTTTCCTGCTTTGAATGAGACTAATTTAGAGTAAAATGTGTTTTTTCATCTGTGGGATAATAATCAATGGTATGCTTTCTATTACTACACAATTATATCATCAACTGATAATGATTATGTAAAGTGGCTAATTATTTTTATGATTACTTCAGAATAAGCATTCTAGGAAGCAGCACCTACTCCTTTAAAATATATAAAAGTCTAATTTTATCAGCCATCAGCAAATCCATTCTTTCTCTCTCAGCTCTTGGAAGGGTACCTGTTTATCTCTGCCCTCTGAGTATCTTCATCAACTTGGTCATTCCCCATTCTTCACATTGACAGGGACCTGAGAGAAAGCCTGGTGGGGGCCTGAATAAAAGGTGTGTATTTGGAAACTAATTAAGTTTGATTCATCTCTTTTGGCAGCACTTTGCATTTCTCTTCCCATGTTTTATTTAAAACTTGATTGCTTAAATAGCAATAAACAAACAACTAAACAGAACCCGGAGGATAATTATATTGAATTTCACTTATTTATCTGCAGTGAGATAGATGATCTGAAGCATAACACATCTACTCTTTGTGACATTTGAATTCACTTCAAACCCCAGACTTAGCGGATTTCTCTTTTTCAGATGAAGAAAACAAAATTAGAGTTTTCGTCTCTTTCTTCAAATTGCGGTTTTAATCTCACCTCCTCCATTATGCCTTTCTTGATTACTTTATCCAGACATGAATTTTTCCACCTTAAGCCACAATACTGAGTAAACAGTTTTCTTACAGCACTTGTCACACACAGCTTGATGTGGCTGCCACTTGAGTAACACTTCAACATTGTTCAGTGGCATCAGAGTAAATTCCCACTCAAGCAACCCCGGCTAATAGCTATGCAGTAACTAGCCCTAGTTTTCACATGTGGAAATAGGAATGATTCCTATTTGGACTGTCTTCCAGGATGGTTGTAGCATCCAAACTTGAAAATGTGTATCATGGATCCTTGTAAACCATCAGTGTTACTGCAGAAATGTCACCTGCGTTGTGTCTCAAGGAGTGAAACCATGATCTTACTCTACCCCTGTGCTCTCCAAAAAGACTGGTGCTCGACCACTCTGCTCAATGAATAAATGAAAGAATGTGTGATTGAATTCATTGACTGATTACTTAGTCAATGAAAAAGATAGAAGTTCTTAAGGAAGGGTCCAGAGAAGAAATTGGTGACTAAAAATGTAGAAAAAAAAGAGGAAAGTAGAAAAGCAAAGTCAAGGAGTGAGGAGGTTCTGATCCCCACTTTGGTATTCACCAGTGCCCTACTTACCCCATTCCTTTGTCTTCCTCCGGAAGCTGCCAAAGGTGCACCCAGCATTATGAACTTCCCTTCTGTAAGCATTTTTGGAGTTCTCACAATGGATTACAGTAGACCCTTGAACAATATGGGTTTGAATTTTGTGAGCTCACTTACACATGGATTTTATTCCACCTGTGCCACCCAAAGACAACAAGACCAAGCCCTCCTTCTTCTCCTCCTCCTCTGCCTACTCAACATGAAGACAACAAGGATGAAAACCTTTATGATGATCCACTTCTGCTTAATGAATAGTAAATATATTTTCTTTCTTAATTTTCTTAATAATATTTTCTTTTCTGTTACTTTATTGTAAGAATATAGTGTATGCTACAGTATACACTACTAGTAACTAAGAATACAGTATATACACAAAATATGTGCTAATTGACTGCTTATGTTATTGGTAAGACTTCCAGCCAGCAGTAGGCTGTGGGAGTCGATAATTATATGTGGACTTTCAACTGTGTGGGGGATGGCAGCCCTAACCCCTGCATTGTTCCAGGGTCTCCTGCATTTCATTGAATCATCTCAATAAACTGACGAAGTGGGCACTATCATTATCTTGATTTTATAGATGAGGAAAATAAGTCTTAGACAAATAACTTGCCCTACGTTGTACAGTGGTGGAGTTCAACTGGTGGATTTCAAACCCCAACAATCTGATTATCCTTCATATTAGTTTGCCAGGGCTACCATACAATAATACCACATGACAAGGTAGTTTAAAAAACAAAATTTTATTGTTTCACAGTTGTAAAGTCTGGAAGTCCTAGATCAAGGTGTCCAAAGGATTGGTTTCTCCTAAGGCCTCTCTTCCTGGTTTGCAGATGGCCATCTTGCTGCATCCTCACACATAATCATTCCTCTGTTCACTCACTTCCCTTGTGTCTCTGTGTGCAGTCCAGATTTCTTCCTCTAAGAACACCAGTCAGATAGGATTAGGGCCCATCCCTGATGACCTCATTTAACTTTAATTACCTCTTTCAAGGAAACACTAACAATGAAACTGGAGCTCCAACATGTGAATTTTGTGGGAAGACAAGTCAATCCATAACAGTGTCTTTTCCAAACACTTGTCCTGTGAATGAGAGAAGGTTTTGGTCAAGGGGATGGGATTGCTGGTGCTTCTCAAACTTCAGTATGATTGATATTTACTAAAATGTCCCTTCACATCACAGATATCCTAGTCCCCATACCTAGAAATTCTAACTCAGTAACTTTGGGGTGAGGCTCAAAACCGTGTTCTTTTAACAAATATCCTCAAGGCACAGGATCTTCAAAAAAAATCTCAAGAATACACTAAAGTAAAAGACAGGTAAAACCTGAGAGAAGGATCGATGTTTTGTCTGAAATCCATGGTTACCATTTTTTGAATCACTATTTTAGTTTACCTGTGTGATCTATCTGGAAGAAAGTATGATCTTGTTAGGAGTCGTTTTCATCATTTAATCAAATGTCAGGCCAGTTTTTGTTTGTTTGTTAATTTTCTTGCCCAAGCTGTGAAAAACAAAAACTGTTTTTAATCTTTATTTTCCACAAATTCCCCTTTTTACATTTTTCTTTTTTGAGAAAGAATCTGCTTTCTCAGGTTATTTTCTTTTGACTCTACTCACCTATTCATGAACACAGTGGAAATCTCCAATGATGTCATCATTTCTCCCCAAGTTTCCTGTTGACTTACATTTCCAACTTGTTTTTTCCTTATTACTTTTAATGATATCCTATGCAGTAGGACCTTATTTTTATAATTTTCTGAAGGATAAAATCATCAGTAATAGAAATCATTTCTTTCAAATAAATAGCTTTTAGTTAAAAGGCATTTCGTGGAATCTCCAGTTAGTTGAAAGTATCAACTCTGAATATATTCCATCTCTTTATCACCTCTGTGAATGCAACTGGGAAAATCTCAATACTCCTTCAAGTGGTTTCATGAAAATCCTGACCTGACTTTTAAAGTATAGCAGGGAGATTTGGATAAGGATATGATCAAAACTTGGGGAAGCCTCATCTTAAGCCAAAAACTCACTGAAGATAATTCCCCTTTAAGGTTGGGACCAGTAGACAGGTGGTACTGGTTATCACTTTGCCTCAAGCACCACCCCATCCCTACACATTTGCATCAAAGGAGGCCACTCATGAGACTAGAACATCAAGTAACAGCATCAATGTCAAAAAGCACCATGGATTTACATGTCGGTCCTCTATTACTGTTAGTAGGAAAACAGCTTGGTAAGCAAAACCAGTGTCAAGTGCAAAGGTCTGCAAACTATGGCCTGTGAGCCAAATTCTGGTTACTGCCTGCTTTTATATGTAAAGTATGATTCGAACACAGCCTCACTCATTTGTTTATGTTTTGCCTATGGCTTCTCTCACACTACACTGGCAGAATTGAGTCGTTGTGGCAGAGACTATATAACCACAAAGTCTAAAATATTTACCATCTGGCCCTTTGTAGCAAGTTTGCCAGCCACTCATCTAGAGTAAGTTCCTCCAGACATATAAAATATGCACATCAGTAGCAGTGGGATAAAAGAAGATGTTCATTGAAAAAAGAAAAAAAAAAAGAAAAGCTGCTTTCCGAAGCTCTGAATTTCCTACAATGGGCTGGAGGTCACAAGCAGAAATGTGGACATACTTTGTAGGGTTTCTGTGCTACTAAAATTCAGCTCGCCCCTATTCTCCATCACAACTCCAATCAAGAACTAATAGTTTTACATCAGAAATAGGTTTGAATGGCCCAAAAGCCTGGCTCCCTGCATAGTCGGCTTCAGTTCCCTGATGTCTGTCCAACCCTGCAGGGCTGCCGAGACTCTCAGGCGCCGCCTTCCCTGCTCAGGGTCATTTAGCTCCTACTGGCCCCAGTTCTAACAAAGAGGCCACTGACCTGAGTCATTTAGTTCAACTGCTGACAGGAATCCCATTTTCTGAGTGCCACTTCCCATTGTGGCCTCTAGATAGAGGCACACAGCTTTGCACTCCTGATTAACGTGGGGGATGAGTGGTCACGTACACTCTCCAATGGGGAGTTCACGGAGACAGGCTTTTACATGCACTAAATCTGCACTCAAGGCTAGACTCTGGACACATTTTTTGTTTTTATTTGTTTCTTTTTGTTTGTTTGTTTTCATTTCTCTCTGTTCTGTGCTCATTCACTGTGACCTGAAGGGCAGCCTCAAGCATAGGAACTGCTCCTGGCAGCATAGCTGTTCAGACTGTATATTGCATCAGCTGTGAACTTTTGTGGACTAGAATGATAAATAAGAGCCTCCTATGAGTAACATGAGATCAAGACTGTTTCACTAATAAAGTGGCTAATGTTTATTGATTGGATAGTAACTACATAACAGAAACCTAACAATCAAAAATACATCACAAAAGAGGGAGAAAGAAGGAATGAGCACTTTGGAAAGTGTCTGAGAGCACTGGTTTTGGAAAATCAACCTGGGGTTAGAGTTAATGCAGCACACTAAGATCAAAATACCCTCTGCCCAAGGGCATCGATTGGTAAATCAGATCTCTGACCTAACTCAGGAGTACTCTTCTGACCCTGCAGGACATCAATTTCTAAAACACAGTGACACTCAGTAGCACACAATCCTATCCCTTTGGCCAAAGCCTGAATTATGTAGTTCATCAAATGTCTGATAGCAAAAGAGCTTTCGTTTTACTTTTAAATTTTCTTTTGTATGCTAAATGCAAAAAAGGCCAAGCAACACCCTCAGGCCTTGTTTATAGATCCTGAGGATCATACCCCCATCCAAATAGACACTATCACTTATTTAGTAAGAGGTTACATTGACCATTGTGAATGAGGGAAGATCACTGTGGGCCATGTGTGAAGGCTGTTGGGTTTGTGCAAACCCATGATGAAGATGGGACAATAATGATGACAGTGATAACTAACAGTTATTAACCATGCCTCTGTGATAGATTCATTGCTAAGGGTTTTGCCTGTGTAGCCTAGTATAATACTTACAACCACCTTTCAAGATAGATACTATAAGTAACTCCCAAATACAGAGTGTAGCTAAGGTCACCACAATGCTATGTCCTAACTACTTTGTCTCTAAGTCACCTTTCCTAAAGCCTTTTTTTGTAGTGAAAATATTGATAATATTTTCATGTAAAATGCCAGAAATAATGTGCAGAAGAGAATATTTTTGAATATTGCCTTAGCGCCCTACGAAAATTTAATCTGTACTTTCTTACTTTTCCATCAACATTCCAAATGTACCTCATGAATAAGACTCTTGGTGCATCCAGAGAGAAGTCAATTTCCTATCTTTAGCTATGTGATTAATAATTATACAAGTATCAAGAGAGAAAGTTTCATCAGCTCTGGAAGGTTTGAAGCATTCCTATCTGAGGACTTAGAAATGTTCTCACAGGATCTATGATACGATGGAATCAAGAGCTTCATATGTTTTACTTTTTTAATTTTGATTTTTTTTGAGATAGTGTCTCACTCTGTCACCCAGGCTGGAGTGCTATCTGTGAAAAGGAAATTATAACAGGCCTCTTGGCAGGCTTCCATGTGACAAGTAACAATCTTAACGCAAAGACTAACCATAGTAGACACTCACTTAACCATAGCCATTAATGTAACTGGGAGTTACTATATTTCACATTTACAGTCTGACATAGCATTATGTGTTTTCTGTTTTCTAATATGTGGAGTATACATGCAGGAATTCTGGTTTAACCAGACAAGAGTTTGTTGTTTTATTTTTTGGAATCATTCTAATATGTCCAAAGTATTTTTCTGCCTTAGCAAGTTCAATATGTAATTGAATTTTTCTTTCTTCTTTTTTTTTTTCTTCGAGACAGAGTTTCTTGTCTCTTGGGCTGGAGTACAATGGTGCAATCTTGGCTCACTGCAACTTCCACCTCCCGGGTTAAAGCGATTCTCCTGTCTCAGCCTCCCAAGTAGCTGGGATTACACGCACCTGCCACCGTGCCCAGCTAATTTTTACATTTTTAATAGAGATGGGATTTCACTATGTTGGCCAAGCTGGTCTCGAACTCCTGACCTCAGGCGATCTGACCACCTCCGCCTCCCAAAGTGCTGAGATTACAGGCGTTGAATTTTCTTTTATTATTGAGTTTCCCACAAGACTTTAGGGACATTCATTTGAGCTTCATTTCTTTTTGTTGCTCACTGAAGAAGGAGATTTGGGACACAGAAGATTAGGTTCGACTATCTTTCAACCCAATTCAAAATTATAAAATTTTACTTTTCTAACTGAAAGCTCAACATGGATTGATCTCATGTGAAATAATCCGGGACTTATTTAAGAAGCTCTTCATATGTTTTAAGGCTTTCCTGATGTTATTATTTCTAATAGTAATAAATATTATACCAAATTTCTGCCTGGCAAAACTCGAAGTTTAGGTTGATACTTTTCTCCTCAATTAATAAATAGAGAGAATATTCAGAACAAGCCATTAAAATTGGGTTAAAAAAAAAAATCTCTTTCCTAATCAGCATGTTGTTCTCCACAAGAATATAAGAATCCCTGTGGATTACCTCTGTAGACCATGGGATGTAATTTGTTATAGCAGTGGTTCTCCAACTTAAGTGTACATCAGAATCACTGGGAAAGCTTGTCAAAAAACAAATTTCTGGGACTCACTCCCAGGTTTCTAATCTAGTAGACTGGGTGAGGCTTTGTATTTCTAACGGGTTCCGAGATATGCTGACACTGCTGGTCCAGGGAACACACATTTTTATTGATATACTAGAGTTGTACGTATTTTGGGATATGTGTGATATTTTGATACATACATACAATGTATAATGATTATGTCAGGGTAATTGGAATATTTATTGCTTCAAACATTTATCTTTTCTTTGTGTTGGAAACATTATAATTCTCATCTAACTATTTTGGAATATACAAAAAACTATCATTAACTATAGTTTCCCTACTATACTGTCAAATACTAGAGTATATTTCTTCTATCTAACTGTATTTTGGTACCCCTAATGACCTTCTCTTCACATACCTGCCCTTCTGTTTCCGGCCAAGGACAACATTTTGAGAAAATCAATATTCTTTGAGGAAGTCAAATTTTCTCACCTCTACAGGATATGTCTTTAACAAGAAAGATCCCATTAACAACCAAGTGGGCTTTTGTTTTTGAATAATAGCTTTTTCCCTTATCCTTTCAACTCTGAGCATTCCTCAAGATTCATTCTTTATACCTTTTTATTTTCCTTCTCTTTTGCAGAGAAGTCTTCAGCCTTTCATGTTCATCTCTGTGCAACTGGCTCTCAAGTCTGTTTGTTAAATTTTTTCATTTTCATTTTTTATTTTTTAGAGACAAGGTCTCACTTTGTTGTCCAGTCTGGAGTGCAGTGCTGTGATCATAGCTCACTCTAACCTCAAACTCCTGGGCTCAAGCTCCTTCCACCTCAGTCTCCTGAGTAACTGGGACACCAAGTGCCACCAAGTCTGGCTATTTTTTTTATAATTTCTTGTAGAGACAGTGTCTCATTATGTTTCGCAGACTTCAAGTGTCTTCCTAATACCTTCATCTCCCTTTGGATCTAGGTCCAGAATTCCACATCTTTTCATTCAACAAGAGCTTGTGAAACAAATGAATAAATGGATGGACAAGTGGGTATGTAATTCCCTTAGAGCTAACTAAAGAACCAGAAAGCTTCTAGCTAAAATTCTCTTGGCTCTAAATCTCAGTCTTTTATCCAAATTAATGGTAGAAAGATAATTCTCTATATTTTTTGAAAATAAGGTTAAGAGAAAAGAGGTGGGGAAGAGTAAAACTGTACTGCAGTTGCTATAATTGTATAGGAGATTTGGGAAATAAGCAAGCCTGTAACTAAAAACTAGTCACAATGGGATATGGGTGAGCTGTAGTAAACTCTGATTTGGCTGTATGCCTTTTCCTAGCAATAACCTTCGACTCCCAACATCAGATATTCTTCATGTGAACCACCTACCTTATAAAGCATGATTTTTCATGATTTTTCAATTTTTTTCAAATTTATGTTACTTACAAATCCTTTCCAAGTTCAGACAAACTTCAAAAATTACTCATGCCTATGGTCTACAGTGTCAAACCACCTGAGTTTTTTATTCAATAGGTCTGGCTTGGGTCCCAAGAGTTTCCATTTAAACAAATTTTTAGCTACCAGTATGAGGTAGCTATTTTATGCTGCCAGTATGAGGACAATACAGGGAATCACAGCTCCTGGAGACTGGATGGTAGCTGCACTACATGACTACAATAATAATGCTAATTACAAGAATTGAGAAGTAACCTAGACACATCTGAATGGCACTAGAAAACTTTCTAAAGAAAAAGTTAGGAACCAATTCAACTATTGGACTGGGAGAACAAAGACTTCTGAAAACCTACCCTTCCACAACAATAACAGGGATATTGGCCCCCAAAAAAACTAAAAAAAAACCTTCAAAGTCAACTTTTTAAAAATTCTGGAAAGTATGCAAAAGTTTGCCATGATCTGAGAAGTGTTTAGTTAAAAAAAGAAAAAAAAAAGTTGAATCTTGTAAAAACAATAAGCTTTGTGATGGTTTAGCATGTGCAAATTTCATCTCCGTTTCCAGCTCTGTAGTGACCTTGAAAACCAACATTCTTGCAACTATGGTAGACTACTAGCCATTGGAAGAGGTAGAACTGATTTTTACCCCATCACATCCTTCACATGCCTCATTCCCAAAGAATGTTCACTATTTATGACAGCTCACTGAAAACTTCATTTTCAAGATTTGTCTTTATTTGACCAGACTCAGAGCTTGCTTAGTGCAAACAGCCATATTAGAAGGGCATTTATAGAAAAAAAAATGACAACTGATTAACATTACAACTGCCTGATGCAGCATTGCCGGTTGAGGATAAGAGGCTGATTTTTTTTTTTTAAAGCACTGAAAAGTGAGATATCCATAGGAAACTTTGCAAAGCTTTCACATATTCCTGAGAATTAGAAGTAATTCATGTATGCAGGGCTGTGCTCATGGCCTATATCAGGTAAGATTTGTGAAGACAGTAAGCTCTCATTGTTGTCACACCTTAAGGCTGTAGACAGTAAAAAGAGAAGTTTAAGGCAGGGTTTTAAACTGCCTACCAAAGCACTGAAATGTACCCAGCACACATTCGTTCAAAGCATTTAAGATTATCTGTACTCAATCATTAACTGACCAAGAAGGTAACCAAATAGAAATTTCATAGACCACACACAACAAAAAATACAGACTTTACATAGTAGTCCAGATAAGTCAATAAACAAACAACAGCAACAACAAGCCCAGTTGTGTGGGGGTGATCATCTTTCTATAATTTGAAAATTACATCATTTTTGTCCGATTTTCAATAATAAAGATGAGACACTCAAAGAAACAAGAAAACAGGCCTATACATATGAAAAAAGTCAGTAGAAACTGTCCCTGAGAAAGCCTAGGTGTCAGACCTACTAGGTAAAGAACTGACATTCACTATTAGAAATATATTCAAATAACTAAAGGAAAACTTGTGTAAAGTAGTAAAGAAAGGGATGAGAATGATTCCCTATGTGAACCCCCAAATACCTGAGACAGGTCTCAGTCAATTTAAGAAGTTTATTTTGCCAAAGTTAAGGATGTGTACCCATGGCACAGCCTCAGGAGGTCCTCCAGACATGTGCCCAAGGTGGTTGGGGCACAGCTTGGTTTTATACACTTCAGGGAGACATGAGACATCAGTCAAGATATGTAAGATGTACATTGGTTTGGTCCAGAAAGGCAGGACAACTCAAAGCAGGGAGGGGGCTTCCAGGTCATAAATAGATAAGAGACAAATGGTTGCATTCTTTTGAGTTTCTGATTAGCCTTTCTTAAGGAGGCAGTCAGATATGCATTTATCTCAGTGAGCAGAGGGATGACTGAGTTCTGACTGTCTTTTGTCTACAAGGAAATTCCTTGTGAGAGAGGTATATAGTTTTTTTGTTTTTGTTTTTGTTTTGTTTTGTTTTTTTATAATCTTAGTAGCTATTGGTTTTAGGAATAGAATGGGAGGCAGGTTGTCCCTAAGCAGCTCCCAGCTTGACTTTTCCCTTTGGCTTAGTGATTTTGGGGTTCAAAGATGTATTTTCCTCTCATACCTACTATGTAGAGAATATCAATAAAGACTTAGAAATTATTTAAAATAATCATTTGGAAAGTTTAAAAGTACAATAACTGAAATGAAAACACTCACTAGAGCAGTTCAGCAGCAGATGTGAACTGTTGAAAAGAAAAAATCAGTTAACTTGAAGACAGATCAATTGAGATTATCCAGTCTGAAGGTCAAAAAGAAAATATAAGAAAAATAAATAAGTAGAGCTTCAGAAATCTGTAGAACCACATCAGGCACACTATTTTACCCATATTCAGAGTGCCAGAATGAGGGGTAAGAGAAAAAGAGGTATACAAATATTTGAAGACATAATGATCAAAAACTTACCAAATTTTATGACAAACATTAATCTACACATCCAATTTGTTCAGTGAACACCAAGGAGAATAAGGAGATCCACACTGAGACACATCATAGTCAAACTGTTGAAAGGTTAAGACCCTTGAAAGTAGCATGAGAAAAGTGACTTCTCATGTGTAACCAATACTCTGTGAAATTAACAAAATACTTCTCAGCAGAAACCATGAAAAGGAAAACACTATCAACTAAGACTTCTGTGTTTAGCAAAACTATTTTTCAAAAATAATAGAGAAATTAAGACACAGATAAAAACAGAGAGAATTTACCACTAGCGGTATAAAAAATATTAAAGGAGATCCCTAGGGCTAATATGAAAGGTCACTAAACAGTAACTTGAATCCTTATAATGAATAATGAATAGTCTGAGGATGATATGCCATTCCCCATAATGTGCTTATTTCGTACTGTATGTACGACCATATCAAAACATCTCATGTACCCCATAAATATATACACTTGCAATATACCCACAAATTTGTTTTTAATTTTAAAAAGAAAAACTGAATACCATTAAAAGCAAAAATAAAAATAATATGAATATATTTTTGTTTAAAATACTTTTCTTCTCCTATTCAATATGAGATAGCTACACAACTCAAGAATTGTCAATTATGTAGAAGGGGTTACAACACATAAAGATGTATTTTGTATGAAAATAGCACAAGCGTACCATGAGAAAGAGTTATGTCGGAGCAAATATTTGTATACTATTTATTATAAATTAAGTTGTTATTAGTCTAAACTACATTGCTTTAAGTTAGATGTTAATTATAATCTCTAGGTAAATCATTAAGAAAACAGTTCAAGAACAAATGTTAAAATAAAGCACAGGGAAATTAAAATGATATACTAGAAAATAATCTAATAGAAAACAAGTCAGTAATGATAAAATAGAAAAACTAAAAAAAAACCCAGATGTAAGTCATAGAAAACAGGTAAAACATCAGACAAAATGACTACCTATCTGTGATTAAGTTAAAAGTAAAGTAAATTGACACTTTATTCAAAGGAAAAGGAATATATTAAGTATATACCTTTTAAAATTAAATAAAAATTAAATTTAAAAGAATTAAAAAGAAACAGATTCCAAGTATATGTTGTATGCTGTCCACAAGAGAAAAACTTCAAATTCAGAGACATAAACAGGTTAAAACTAAAATGCTAGGAAAAAAGATATATGATTCAATAGTACCCAAATAGTCATGGAGTGGCTGTAATAACATCAGACAAAATATACTTTAAGACAAATTGTTACTAGAGGCAAAGAAGAACATCTTACAATAATAAAATAGTTTATTATTTAAGACATGAAAATTATAAACGTATATCCACCTAGCAAAAAAGTCCAAAAATGCCTTAAGGAAAAACTCACAGAACTGAAAGAATAAATAGACAGCTGAATAACAATAGTTGGAGAACTCAGTACTTCACTTTCAATAACAGATAGAATAACTGGCAGAAGATCAGCAAAGATGTGGAAAAGTTGAACAACATTATAAATGAACTATTAAATAAACATCATAGATAGATGTAAAACATTCTACCCCCAAAATATATATATATTATATATGTAATATATAAAATATATAATATATATGTAATATATAATATATGTAATATATAATATATATAATATATAAATATAAATGCCTATATTTAAAAACAAGAAAAATATAAAATTAATAACCTAACATTTCACTTTAACGAAGAAAGAAAAAAAGAAGAAAATTCAACCCAAAGAAATTAGAAGAAAAGATATAATAAAAACTAAAGCATAAATAAAGAAAACATTATTGGATCTAAGGATGGGAAATGTCTTTAATGTCTTCATACAAAGAAAAAAATCTAACAAGCTAGACAATAAAATTTTATGGATTTCATTACTTTAAAATTTAGAGTTTATATTAAACAAATTACAACTCTAAACAAAAGTAATAGAGATACGAGATTGGAAGAAGATATTTGCAATCCCTAAAACTAACAAGAGTATCACCTAGAACTAAACTGTTCAATACATAGTCACTGGTCACATATGGTTATTTTCATTTGAATTTAAATCAATTACATAGAATTATTTTTCAGTCCCTCAGTTGTACTAACCATATTTTAAGTACTCCCTAGCCAGATGGCTGGGGGGGACCATGTTAAACAGTTTTGATATAGAACATTTCCATAATCACAGAGAGCCCTATGAAACAGACCTAATCTAGAATATATCACAAACTTATAAAAATTAACTACAAAAAGCAGGAAACTCAAAATAAACATGAGTAAAAAATATAAATAAGCGTATCATAGGAGGAAAAGTCTAAATGGTTATCATGATTTCCACATATGCCTTAGGAATCAGAGAGAAGAAAATTAAAAGCAATGAGATACCAGGTTAGACCCATCTGACTAATAAAAATCTAAAAGTAGGGTATCAGCAAATTTTAGTGAAAACTAGAAGAAATGAGAAACTTCATTGAGTGTTGATGGGGTGTAACTAGCATAGTTGTTGTGGAAAGCAGTCAGCAATATTTAGTAAAATTAAGAATAGATATCCTAGCACTCACACACCTGGTTGTATATATCAGAGAAATTCTCACCCAAACTGACAAGATATAAACAGTCATGGTCCTGGATGCTCAATCTATTATTTTGAGCTAGTTCTGTATGTCTGTTATTTTGAGCTAGTTCAGTAGAATTTACTATAATTCTTGCTCTTTACTTCTGTTTCTAACAAATTTTACTCACATACAGTTACTTTCAGGATATACTGAAAGTGAAAGTCTTGCCCTGATTTTCTGAATAAATGTAAAAAAAAAAAAGGGCAATAGTGTACATTGGCAACACCAAAAGCAGTACTTGAGTATTTAAGAACAGTTCCCAAGTACTTGGTTGTCATAAACTTTGGGTCCATAGTCAGGATATGAATATGGGGGTGGTAAAAGTATATTCTACCTTTCTTCGTGACAGCACATCTACTGTTTTTCTTGCCCCTCCCTCCCCCTCCCCAATCAAGTGAATATTAGTATTTGTATTTGCCAATTCACCAAGCCAACTCTAGCAGCCTTGTACTTGGAGGAAATTCTTCTATTACTGTTATTCTTCTCTTTTGGATTTGTTATTGTAAGCTTATATGTGTATATATATATATAAATTTCATGCATAGATACTTCATTGAAAATTGAGAAATACTGTAACAAGAGCTGCCAAGTAGGCACTATTTGAAACCATAATCTAGTGTTTGGAAATATGGTCCTTGGGCTCAGTGGAAATGTCAAGCATAGAGATGGTACTTTTAGTATTGTGGCAGATAGAATTCTAATACAACCTCGTAATTCCTGCCCCCTAGTATTCCCTACCCTTGCTGTGGGTATGATTTGTAAGTTGATTCTGTTTCTTTCCATGTCTCAAAACTTTATTTGATTTATTTATTTTTTTTGAGACGGAGTCTCGCTCTGCCGCCCAGGCTGGAGTGCAGTGGCTGGATCTCAGCTCACTGCAAACTCCGCTTCCTGGGTTCACGCCATTCTCCTGCCTCAGCCTCCCCAGTAGCTGGGACTATAGGCGCCCGCCACCACACCCGGCTAATTTTTTGTATTTTTAGTAGAGATGGGTTTTCACTGTGTTAGCCAGGATAATGTCTTATCTCCTGACCTCCTGATCCACCTGCCTCGGCCTCCCAAAGTGCTGGGATTACAGGCATGAGCCACCGCGCCCGACCTAAACTTTACTTTTTTAAACAATTCTATTGAGATATCATTCATGAACCATATAGTTTATACATTTAAGGTATACAAGTCAAAGGTTTTTAGTATATTTATAAATTATAACTTGCTTCTAACCAGTAGAATATGGCAAAGATGAAGGAATTTTTCAGATTTAATTAAGATGCCTAATCACTTGACTTCAATCAAAAGGGAAATTATCCTATGTTGGTCTGACTTAATCAAATGAGCCCTTTAATAAAGAATCTAGAGGTGAAAGACTCAGCTGCAGAGATTCCCTCTCTCCTCCTGGCTCTGAAGTTCCATGCATGCTATAGCCACAAGAAAATGAATTCTGCCAACAATCTGAGAGAACATGGAAGAGGATGCCAAGAGTCAGATGAGATTGCAGCCCTGGCTGACAATTTGTTTTTATTTTTGTTTTTGCGATGGATTCTTGCTCTGTCACCCAGGTTGGAGTGCAGTGGCATGATCTAGGCTCACTGCAACCTCCACCCTCTGGGTTCAAGAGATTCTCCTGTCTCAGCCTCTTGAGTAGCTGGGATTACAGGCATGCACCACCACACCCAGCTAATTTTTGTATTTTTATTAGAGACATGGTTTCATCATGTTGACTAGGTGGGTCTTGAACTCCTGACCTCAAGTGATCTGCCCACCTCGACCTCCCAAAGTGCTGGGATTATGGGTGCTAGCCACCGTGACAAGCTTGTTATTGTTTTTTCCCCCATTTTTTGTTGACACAGAGAAATTGTATATATTTATGGGATACAGAACGATGTTATTATATGTGTATATCTTGCATTCTGATCAAATCAGGGTAATTAGTATATCCATCTTCTTTCAACTTCGTGAGAATACACAGTTACGCTATTCCCAGACTCCTGAGTTATGGAAACTGTGTGATAATAAATGAGTGTTGTTTTTTGCTGCTAAGTTGTTGTAATTTGTTACATAACAATAAAAAACGTACACAAGCATTGAGGATGGGTCATCTGTCTTTCGCAGCCAGGAGGTAAGAAGACACAGAAGATTACTCCTCAGAAGAATACTGAAAGAGGAGGTATACTCAACAGAGATGGTGTCATCTTTATAAAAGAAGATCAAGAATGATGTTGTAGAATTGTAGGAGAAAAGAGACCCAAGGAGAAGGGTGGTTAAGTTCAATATGCTGCAAAAATATCAAGAGGAATGCAAACTAGAACTGACAAAGGCATTACAAGAAAGGTCATTGATACTCTACAGAGTCCAAAGGCTTTATCAACCAATTCCTAGTCAAAAAGAATCACGGCGTCTGAAGCTCTCAGCTTGAACAGCAGCAGCGGTCTGGAGTTCAGGGTGACAATCAAACTCACAAGACAGAAAAAGCTATACCCAGAGCCAACTTTATTTAGCTTTCAGAAAGGATACATGTAGGACTACAACACAACATGCAAGCAACTTGGTTTCACTTAAAAGCACAACTTCTGAAGTCCAAAAATTCCTCCACATTAAGGCCCCACAATGGGCATGAGAGAAAAGACTGAGCAGCTGTGGACCACCTCACTCTGGGAAGATTTAAATTCTGGGGTTTTTTCAGTTTTTCTACCTTGCTAGTCACATATCTCCTCAAGGGCATCCTACTGGTGCATAGTCTTATGCAGCTGTCTTAGGGCAGCTGAATATCATCAATATCTGTTACTGATTACTCAATAAGTCATGTTGACAAGGAGGTAAAGGTGCTTATCCATTGCATAGTCACCTTGGTTAGGGTCTCATTTATTTTAAATCTGCTATACTTTTATAAAATCTTTTGAGTTAATGTTGCAAGAAGGATTTGACCAAGGAAAAAATCTTAGGGCTATAGGAAACATCACATACGAACCTTTCAAGCAGAGAAAACATAGCCATAACTCCATAACTCAGTGTCTGAGTGCTTTCTCTAGAGTCTGCACTCCACTCACTCACATTGCAGTAAATTTTTCCATTGTTGTTCATTCTATATCGATAGCATGTTCCATCTCTCTGATGTCTCCTTAACTCCATAATTTCAGTGAGGTAACCACTCTGAGCTGAGAAGCCCATCTTCATTTACAGAACCTTCTTTTATACCATACCATCTCACACGGCCTGCGCTTATAGTGCATTTACAGTAGTCAGTGTCTTTGCTTCAACCCTGGATTCATTTATTTATTCCATCCCAGAGTATAACCCTGACTTCCAGCTGCTTCAGGACAGTCAAGTTTGTAAAAATAGTAGGAACCGTATTGCAAATGTTGCCTAATAGGAAGAAATAATATTACAGTGGATTAGAATTGCCGAATTTGCGAAACTGCTTACTGACCCCTCGAGATTCTTAGACTTTACACTAAAAAGCTACATGACTATTTTAAGTCAATCTCATTTTACAACCAAGAATTGTAAGTAATGTACAATGTAGGGGATAATTCTGGTAGGTGGTAAGGTGAGGTTGCCTTCAAACCAACTTAGGGGAGCAGATTTTTGACTAATCCCAAGAACTAAAATGAGAACTCACAGATCTTATTTTCTGTTTTTTTCTCTCCCCATATGCAACTTCACACACATGTACATAAACAGTACATGCATTATCCCCACACACCTACAACATACACACAATATCCTACTTATCTATCCTCTAAGTTACCTGTCATGCTCTTACCCTCTTCATAGTACCCTCTAGCAATAAAGAGGAAGAAGGAGGCGGAGGAGGGCAGAATAGACCTTCCTCAACTTATGCCATAGTGAGATAGGAGGATTCCAAGGACACGCCAGGTAGAAATGAATTTTCCAGGTATACCCTAGGATAAAAGCTTTCCACTGAGAAAACACAGAAAAGGATAATTTTTCCCACATGAACAGAAAAGGCTGACAAAGGGTTGTATCCATCTCAATCCTGCTACCTTAAGGAAATGCTCCCAGCCCAACAGAAATATGCCAAAACATGTATGTGTACAGTTTTCTGTGCAAAACGTAGTGTTCAGGATGTCATTTGCCATGAATCTGTTTTAATCCACTAGCACATTGCTGTATCTTTGTTCTTTCTGCCCTAAATCCTGACTTCATGTATTGGACTTTGAGTTTTTGTCTGGACTTCCCAGACTGTCATCACAGGTAATTGACTCCTCAGACTCAGAACTATTCAATTCCATCCTGCAGTCAGTGGATGATTCCTACTCTCTAACCTGGCATCTCTGCCTGACTGAGAATCCGTCCCATCTTCTTCCATTAATAGAGTATATGGCTTGAGATTCTAAACCATCCATCTACTTCTTCCTCCATGCCCAAAGTTTAGTCTTAGAGCCTGGACCTTTGACATGTGGTGAACTTTGAGAAAGTGATTTTCACAGAGAACACAAAGAATAAGCTGAGAAGGAGAAACTGGATGGTGAAGGGATTAGAAGGCACGGATATGAGCCATCTGTTCTATTAACGAAAGAATGGCATGAAAAGGAAATGAGCATTAGTGGTGATAGTAGCAGCTTCCATTTAGGGGGTTACTTTAGGTCAACCACCCTTGTAGTATATTTTATTTAATTCTTACAATAACACTCTGGAATATATATTTGTCAATTATGTTTTACAAATGATGAAATTAAAGACAAAAACTCTTAATTTGTCTTAAGTCTTTCAGTCAGCAAGTGTCAGAGTCAGGGTTTTTTTCCTCAATCCTTCCATCCCTCAACCTCTGGTAACCACAGATTTACTCTCTGTTTTGAGAGGTGTTTATTATCATTGTCATTTGCTTTTTTGCAGGTGTGGCTGGGGAGGGGGTGGTTCTGGGAAAAAAAGGAAAATCTGCTAGACAAATTTGAAAAGAGCTGTAACTCTTACTCTCTACTTTTATGAGTTTGGCTCTTTCAGAGTCTACATACAGGTGAGATCATGTAATATTTATCTTTTTGTGCTTGGCTTATTTAACTTAGTATAATGTCCTCTAGCTTCATTCATGTTGTCACAAATGATAGAATTTTCTTATTCTTCCTTTATTGTGGCTGAATAGTATTCCACTGTGTATATATACTCCATTTTCTTCATTCAGTCACTCACTGACAGACACTTAGGTTGATTTTGAATGTTAGTTACTGTGAATAGTGCTGCAATAATCATGGGAGTACAAATACCTCTTTGACATATTCATTTCATTTGTTTGGATATATACCCAAAAGTGGAATTGCTGAGTCACATAGTAGTTCTATTTTTAATTTTTTGAGGAACTGCCATACAGTTTAACATAATGATTATAGTAATTTTCATTTCCACCAACAGTGTGCAAGGGTTCCCTTATCTCTACATCCTCACCAACACTTGTCATTTTTCATATTTTTGATAATAGCCGGTATTATAACAGGTATGAGGTGATATCTCGTTGTTACTTTAATTTGCATATCTCTGATGATTAATGATGTTGAGCAATTTTTCATAAAACTATTGGCCATTTGTCTTTTTTGAGAAATCTCTACTGAAGTTCCTTGTATATTTTAATCAGATTGTTTTCTTACTATTGAACTGAACTCATATATATGTATATAAAATCCCCTTTACCAGATATATAGTTTGCAAACATATTCTCCCATTCCCCCATACTCTCTTGAGTATTTCCTTTGCTGTGTGTAAGGTTTTTAGTTTGATATAATTCTATTTATTTTTGCAGAGTCAAGATTTGAACTCAGGCACGCAGTTTTTTTAGAGTTGATGAGATTGACAACCAGCACAACTAAATTTTCATATATATAAAATTTAGGAAAACAGCCAATATGGTTAAGCAAGGTTTTGCCAAACATGTAAGTTATTTCTGAAAAGCTACACCCTTTCTCATCCCTCCATTTTGTTTATAATAAAACTGAGGGCAACAACTAGGTTTCTCTCATCCCTGAGTTACAATATAAGGCTAGTTTTATGACTAATAAATTCCTCATTCTAAGAATTGTAAAGGAATTAAGCATGAACCTCATAAGTTTATTAGACTTATAGACAATGAAAGTGGGCCTGAGGAGTAATGAGACAAAATAGAATTCCCTAAGTATATTGTTAAAAACACTAGCTCAATAAGTTATCAAATGCTCATATACACCCTCACAAATAATATATACTATATCCCCCATAAACATAATAATTCCTTGGTGATTTTATAAAATTCTATAATAAAGAAAACTGTTTTAAACCTTTTGTTGTCTAACAATGTTCTCAGATTCTCTACAGATGATCCCGTTGAGTAGGATCTTGAGTTGTGGCAGGCTTTGCAACGTTTATGCCAATTAAATATTATGAAAATGATGTTATGCAGCATCTGGGCCAGAACCCACAAGGTTTTTATCTTCTCTTATCCTCTTGAACCCCTACAATACCAGATGCAAAAGTTGAGCTAGTCTCTCTGAGGGTGAGAGATCACACAGAAAGGGAGGCCCAGCTGTTAGACAGCATTAACCACCACACAGGGGAGTGAGGCCATCTTAGACCATCCAGCCACATCCAAGCCACCAGACGACTGTACCACACGAATGGCCATAGACAAGACCAGTGAGGAATTTCCCACCTGGCCCAGCCCAAGTTGCTGAGTCACAGAATTTTGAGCAAATACACAATGTATTGTTTGACACCACTAAGTTTTGGGGCAGTTTGTTACACAGCAGTAGATAACTGATACAACTTACTTTCAACCATCACTCCTTGATATGGTTTAGATGTGTGTCCCCTCCAAACCTCATGTTGAAAAGTGATCCTCAATGTTGGAAGTGGGGCCTAATGGGAGGTATTGGGTCATGGCAGTGGGTCCTTCATGAATGGCTTCATGCCATCCCTTTGATTATGAGTGAGTTCCCTCTCTCTGAGTTCATAAGAGATCCAGTTGTTTAAAAGAATGTGGCACCTCCACCACTCTGTCTTGCTCCTGCTCTTGCTACATGACAGGCCTGCTCCCCCTTGGCCTTCTGCCATGTTTGTAAGATTCCTGAGTCCCATACCAGGAGCAGATGTCAGTGCAATGCTTCCTATACAGCCTGAAGAATGATGAAGATTTCAGCATTCTTCCCAGGACTACTTCATATTTAATAAGATACCTTCCTCAACATACCGATTTTTTCTGAGCTCCACATGTTCCAAGTCATCTTTTTTTCACATTAGAAGCAAGGAGGGATATATATCTCATGTCTCCTTGTCTTTTTTTGTTTGTTTGTTTTTGTTTTGGCCAATAAAAAGCAGTGTCTCCAAGTTGAGAACAACTACTTTTCTAAGCTGTAGTTTTGTATCTTGTTGCAAATCCAAATTCTAAGCCTTTCAAAGTCTTGCTCTAAAGCTTTAATCTTTTCCAAACATAAGGCTATTGCTTACAATGAATTTAACATGTTAACATCTCTGTAGCGTCACTGGCTGTAGACATCAGCAGGGCATGCATTCATCTAAATAATTTAATTTAATAAAGCATTGGGCAAAACTCCACGTTTCGAAATGTCAGTCCTACCCCATGTAATTTCAATCATTGTATACTCATTCATTTGTATTTAAAACTTTGTCTTCTTTAAGCTTAATATAAAAATTCACTTTCTTCTGGAAGGAATTAATCCTTGTCAACAAACACCTGGGTTAATATTTAATGGTTCCCCGAGAGCACAGGTTTATAGGAATAAGACATGGAGACAAGGAGATTACAAGACAGAGAAAATTTCGTACATCCATGCCTAGGGAAATTTTGTAGGCAACTCAATTCCTCTTTATCCCACAGATGTCACTTAAAAAGATGAGCCGATTTCTTCTAACACATAATTTCTTACAGGATCTTCCTCTCTTAACTCTAATATAATATCCTAAATTATCTCATGGCACACTAGTAAATATGCCCCAATCAGAAAATAGTTCTGAAATTTATTATATGAGATTTTCTTGATGCCACAGGTATGGAACTCTGTGGCCCAAACTACATCTGACCGCACATATTCTCTGTCACCAGAAAATGTATGCCATAAGTATATTCTAAGATCTTTATGTTCAGTACTATAAAATGTTTGACTGTATTGGACAGCACAAAATACTGAAAGGGAATTTAAGGGATATGAACTTGTAGTTTTAAAATATTTTCAACTACAACTTGGTGTTTATTGAAGATTAGAGCAAAGCTTGGTACTAAATTTCCAAATAAGCTTGGATTTGGATTTCATACTAGAGACAGAAGTTCTCATGTCAGCCCTGGAGACTGGGAATAAAAACATTACTAAGGTTGGAAGCAAATCTTTTTGTAAAATTACAAATATGTGTGTAAAAAGGCAAATACAGTTTCTTCTTTAAAAAAGATTGGAGCTTTATGTTGTTGCTTAAGACAATTGAGACAATATAAGAAAGGATTGTAAAATTTTCTAAGAGAAGGGCTGTGTGTTTACTCATGGAATGAATCAGCAAGTGGTTCTGCAGAGTTCACTGGGACACTTCATACTTCAAAGATTAATTGAGTTCTTGCTTTCCAGAATTCTCTATTCTCTTTCCTCTCCCTTTTCAAATGCTCTCTTTCAACACTCAACTGAAATTCTCTCTTCAGAATGAAGTCTTCTCTGAGCATTCCAGCCCATCCAGCTATGCTTCTCCCTTCAACTCAGACACTGTTTTGGCAGATTCTACTCTAAATTATTTTGTAAGTGTGGATATGTTCTTTAAGAATAAAGGTGCCTGGACATTTATTCTTAGGAACTGGACATTGTACGTGTGTATGTGTGTGTGTGTGTGTGTGTGTGTGTGTGGTAGGAACTGGACATTGTACGTGTGTGTGTGTTAGGAACTGGACATTGTACGTGTGTGTGTGTGTTGTATTTTACCCACCATATATATTTGTGCTGTGACGTTATAACCACCTAACAGGTGCTTTCTGCCTACTGCACAAACAAAATACATTCACAAAGGCCATGGCATTGCAGTAAAGAAAGAGTTTCATTGATGGAGGTTGCCCATACCACATGGGAAACAGAATTATTATTCAAATCAATATCAAAGACTCTGAGGTTAGGGGTTTTTCAAAGGCAGTTTGAGGGGTAGGGGGATAGGGAACGGGGAGTGCTGATTGCTTGGTTTGGAGATGAAATCATAGGGAGTTGAAGCTGTCCTCTTGCACTGAATCAATTCTGCATGGGCCCATGGGCGCAGTTGTGGATCACTGATAGAGCAAAAAACCTGAGAAGATATCTCAAAAGGCCAATCTTGGCCAATATTATCTGCAGGAAACATTGGGGAAGTTGCATGTCTTGTGACCTATGGAATAATGGCTGGCAATCTTTTATGTCTACACCTTATTTTATGGTGGGTAAAATACAACACACACACACGTACAATCTTTCATGTCTACACCTACTCCTCCTAGCCTGGTGGTCTCTCATTAGCTTTACAAAGGTGGTTGAGTTTTGGGGAAGGGCTATTATCACTTAAACAATAAACTAAATGTCTCCCAAAGTAGCTTGACCTAAGCCTAGCAATAATTAAGGGAAGATAAAGGCAAGACAGGGATTGGTTAAATCAAATCCTTTCACGCTATAATTTTCTCACAGTTATAATTTTTGCCAAGGTGGTCTCATAGTCTGTCCTGACCAAGGCATCAGATGGTGTGAGTTTAAGCCCCATCACTGCCAAATAGCACCTGTTTGACCTTTGACTAGCCACTTAGACTCTCAGCGTCAGTATCTTTATCCAGAGAATGGAGATGGAAGACTTTCTTTCTGCCATCATCCGCATATTGTGAAGATTAAAGAAGACATTGTGAATGAAATTGCATCATCAGCTATAAATAACTTCCATGATGTGAGGTTCTGCTAGCATGTTTGGTACTCAAAAGTTAGTGACTGAAGGAATAATGGATAAGTCTAAATGCTCTCTAGAGTTATACAGTATTATAAAGTATACAGTCACATTGAACAGGTTATGTTGAACAAGTAAGATTATTAATAAACATAGGTGATCAATGAGACAATTTATTAGCACATAGGTCATTAATGGCACAATTAGCACAATTAGGCATACCAGCCTAGGCAAGATAATTGGACTCTCTCCTTTGAAACTGCTGAAGGTCTCACTCCTTTTAAGAGCAGGAAGGTACACTAAGATACACTGGTACTTATGCAGAAACAGCATCATGCCATAATAGAAACACTTTATGAATTAATATCTAGACCGAGACTGACTTCATGTTTCTTGCTCCATTCCTACTTGCTTGTGTTACTTACTGGCTCTGTGACCTTAGGCAATTTATTTTATCCATCACAGACTCAGTTTCTTATTTCAAAGAATAATTTTCAAAAAATATGTTATGCAAATACAAAAAGTATTTAACTCATAAATGAGAGTATCAGTAAGATAGTAATGCTAGTTCAAAGAGCATTGGAAAATTATATATAAAAATTAAGAATAATGAATTTAGTTAATAATAGCATATCGATATTGACTCATTGATTGTAAAAAAATATTACTACACTAATGCAAAGTGTTAGTTATTAGAGAAACTAGAGGGGATGCTGTATATAGGAGGAGAGGATGAGAAGGTATAGGGAAACTCTCTGTATTTTCCACTAATTCTTTCTGTAAAGCCAAAACTGCTCAAAATAGTGTATTTAAAAAATAAAAATAATATGGTTTAAATAAAATTTTGAGCTTAAATATAAAATGTATAAATGTTCTACAGAGTAATAAATCCATATCTTTGGGGTTTTCTAGTAAAAAGAAATCCTTTGCATCTTTAACAGACAAAATGAACAAGTTAACATATAATTTCATAGTGCCAGAACTTTAATCAGTAATAAATAGCACAGTCAAAAACAGGTATATTCTCTTAGAAATAATCTTTAATGGCCTATTAAATAATGCCCCAGTATGACACTAGAAGGACATGACCCCACCCTTTGTCTTATTTTTCAATTTTGAATAAGGTTTTCTTAATTCTTTTGTTATTGTTGTTGTGATGATGATGTTTCCTCTGTGATTTTCTATCTCCAGCATGTTGCAGCTTTCATCTTGAACTCTGACTTGACTTCTCATCTTTATTCACACTCTTGGATGCTCCCCAGTCTAGTTATGAAATGGCCCTCGCTTTGTTTTATCCTCTTGGCCTTGGCATCCCAAGAACCCTCCTCAGCTTCTGATTCTTCGCTGGCCTGTGCTCGGCCTAAGATATGACTCTGGGTCCCTGGAAACTGCTGAGTCAAAAGACGGACAAGAGACAGCAAGAGCCTAGAATACAAAGAAATATAAAGAGCACCGTCTACTTTATTTACTAATTGCCCTGCTTCTGTCGCCTCCAGCACCTCTCCTTGCTCAGAAAACCATCATGAAACAGGGGCTCAGTGCATAAAGCAAATTTGGCTAGACCTGAGATTAGTTAGTCAATCATCTTACAAAAATCGAATTGTGGAAAATCCTGTCTTAGGAAGAATCTACGAGAAAGGCAAAAATAACATTGGACATGTAATAGAAGACAAAACCAACCATACCAGAAATGGACTAACGGCAGGTTAAGTTGCCTGAGTAAAAAGAGAAAATAACTGAGTTCTGGGCTCTGTGGTACAGTTAACAAACTGGTAGAGGATAGAAGTTAAAGGTGTAGCTTTGAAATCCAAAATAAGTTTATGTCTTGATTTGACCAATTATTAGATATTAACCTGAACATGGACAATTTGCTTAATTTCTGTGCTTTAGTTTTCTCATAAGTAAAATGGAGACAATAGTAGTACCTGTCTCAAAGAGTTGTTTTGAGGATTAAATGTGTTAATAAAGTAAAGCCCTTAGCCCTTAATAAATATTCAAACTATGTCAATAGCATTATCTTTGGTCTTTATAAACCATTTCTCCTTCCTGAGCCTTAGACCTCTCATCTATAGACCAAATATAACAATATGGTCTTGACTGGAACCCAATGAATGTGTTACGTTCCTCATAAGGTACCAGTTTCAAGTGAAAATCTGGGGCCAGAAGTGATGTCATTAAGTAACTAAACTGATAAGTAACTTCAAGTAGCATTTTATTTTACATAAAGATGAATGTCTTTTTGAGCAGATGCATGGAAATTTTACATTAATTTTAAAAAGGAAATGAGACACAATGGGATTTTTAACAAGCAGTGCCCATTTAAAGATACGTCATCCCTTCCTTATCCCCTCCACTTCCCTAAGGAGGGTAGATTTGCTCTCTTTTACCCTTGGGAATATTTGTGTATAAGAGTATGAGATGCAATAGTTTATTAAAAGCTACTAAGTACTTAGCAAACATAAAGTGTTGCTAGATGCAGCATCATAAAGCAAAGAATGAGATATGACTAAATGTCACAGGTGAAGAATCAGTCCAAACTTTTCATAAGTGATGAGAGCTGTGAAACGGTAGCAACTTTGGAGGCAGAGGGAGACAAAAGAGCTTATGAGAGAGCTGAGATTTGAAGAAATAATGGGATAGGCTGTAAGAAAAAAAGTTATCCAAAAAGGACCAGTAAAAACATACCATTCATATCCTCCTGTGATAATTGCTGGAGCCCGAGTGTAATAGAGCTAATGACCTGTTTGGACAAGTTAAACCATGAGTTTTTGGTTTTGTTTTGTTTTCCCTCACATAGGTGGCTAATACCTTGATGACCTGGTCAATTAACAATTGCTGATCTCAAGCCATACACTGTAAGGTCAAGCACAGTATGATAGATAATTTACTTTGGTATCTGTTTATTTGTATTCAATTAGAAATTAGTATTGTCAAGCTCAGAAATGGGCTTGTCGATTCTTCCTAAGACAGGATTTTGCACAATTCGATTTTTGTAAAATGGGAATTTGATGGATATTTCTATAAAGTAATGTGATACAATCAGAATCTAAGAGGCATTACTCAGGCTCCAGGATGTTAGGAGAACACTAAATCGAGTAGCTATGAATGGAAAATATATATGTAATTTCTTATTACTCTGAGACCATAGGCCAGTACTCTAGCAATCAGATTGGGTATAGGAAGTATAGAGCCCATAAGATTTTGGTCTTGGTAAGTTAAACAGTGAAGCTTGAGACCAGCCTGGTCAACATGTTGAAATCCCATCTCTACTAAAAATGCAAAAATCAGCCAGGCATGGTGGCGCACACCTGTAATCCCAGTTACTTGGGAGGCTGAGGCAGGCGAATCGCTTGAACCTGGGCGCCATTGCACTCCAGCCTGGCGATGGAGTGAGACCCTGTCTCAAAAACAAACTAACAGTGAAGCTTATGCTTTCCTGTGCCACAGGTGTGCATTTCTACCCAGTGGTAGAATCTTTTTTTTTCAACTTAAATTATTATCTAGGAGTTACTATCCCTGCTAGAGCAGTGGTTCTAAACCAGGGGGAATTTTGCCTCCCAAGGACTTACGTGGAAATATCTGAGCACAACTGGCACAACTAGAAGAGGGTGAGCTACTCACACCTAGTGTGTAGAACCCAGGCATGCCGCTAAACACCCTACAAAACACAGGGCAGCACTCCACAAAAATTTATCCAGCCCCAAATGTCAGTAATGTTGAAATTGACAAATGTATGCTAGAGGGAGCAGTTTTCCACGGTTTTCTTCTCCCCAGACTTAGCTAGCACAGAACCAACAAAACAAAGTAAATAGCATACAACTTAGAGTAAAGAGCTCAAATAAAAAGAAAAGGGGGTACTATTCCCAGAATTTTTAAATTGGAAACCAGCCTTTCTCAGACTGTATTAAAAAGAAACAAAGTTTCTGCAGACTCTGGTAATAAAAGTTGCAAATAAAGTGAATGTTGAGCACATGTAAGGGATAATTACAATTTTCTACAAAGAATAAAGTACTTGTTATGTAAAAGTGATATCCCGTGACAAACAAGTATAAAGTAAGAACCACAGGAAAGATAAATCTGCAGAATTTAACAATGCAGGAAGAAGACACAAGATCAGCCAGATCATCATTAATTTTTTATGAGGTGGGAACTGAGAGTACACACTGCAGTTTTTTGTATTTTATGCTTACGTTCTCATAGATTTCCAAAGTTACTACTGTAAAAGATTAAAGATAGTTGCAAATTGTTTGACTCTCCTTCCTTGAAAAGATGGGCTCCATATCAACTTCACTTGAAATTGGGAGGCCTTTGTGATTGCTTGGCCAGTAGAATAGACTTTCTGGGTCCAGGCCTAAGGAGACTAATAGCTTTCACTTGCTATCTTTTGGAGGACTCTTTCTGAGAGTCCAGGGTATCTCTGAAAAAAATCTAATGTACCCTGAAAATGCCATGCTATAAGAGTCACATGCAGGTACTCTGGTCAATAGCACCAGATGAGTCCAACCTTCCATCCGTCCCCACCAAACTTGCAGACATGTAAGTAAAGCTGTCGTGGACATTCCAGACCATCCTATCTGCCCGCTGATACCACAGAGTGACCTTTGCAAACACCACATCAAAACAAATGGCCAGCTGAGTCGTGAACAAATTCCTGATCCAAAAAAAAGTGAGATATAATAAAATATTTGTTGTTTTAAGACATTAAGTTTTGAGGTATTTATTATGTAGTAATACATAAACAGAAAAATTCTGTTATTATACTTATGAAAATAGCATTTTAAAGAATTCCTCTCTAGGTATTGATATATATGTAGATATAAAAATTGAATGGTCTCTGCCTGACCATGACAGATTCTTATGCTGAAAAGAAAACAGCAGATAAACATCCCACTTTAAGGTTTGTTTATTTCAACTGAGGTGAGATTTAAGATTGCAGAATTACAGCATGGCTTGTGGCAAAAGGCACAGCTTTCAACTTAGAGATAAGGCTAATAAAACGGAATTAAGTTTCCACCAGGTATGGAAACACTGCCAGCTTAAATCAACTTGGTTTAGAATTGGTTGCCTCTTATGCAGACTAATCAGGATGCTTGTTAATTGGAAAGATATCCTTTATTATTTTTCTTCAGAACTCTGTCTTTCCTACTTGGAAACTTTGTCAGATCTTGATTTGTTTATCTTTTACCTTGACCAAGAAAACCCACAAAAAAACAAGACAAATTTAAAAACCTATCTTTTAATGCTCTCCACTGCTTGCGATTTTCCAAAAAAAAAAAATCACTTGTTTCTCTAGCTTGTTAGTACTGATGGGGAAAGATTGTACTCTAGGAGGTCAAGAGAGAGAGGAAGCCAATGCTAGATCATGGGCGGTGAGGGACTGGTTCAGCCAGAGAGGGAGAGTTGTGAGATCAACTGGGAATAATAGTTCTTTCCTGCTTAGGCATGTCCTTTGCAATAACCCCATGCCTACGATATATTCTAGTTTGATCCACTAGAGATGTCCAAAACAAGTTTATTCAGAATTACGTTCTCTCTGAGTTTTCTCCAGAAAAGAAAACATTCTTGTGTCCTGGAATTATTCTTCATGCCACTTCATATTCAAGTTTTCCCCTTACAGAAAAATATTCTTTTTCAAGTATGAGGCCCATAATTGAACAGACCAGTACATAACGGAGCAGGATTGTCACCTTCACGTTCTTGATCATGATGCATCTTTCAATGAAGTGCAAGATGGCTTGGGCCTTTTATATAAAGGGCACATTGTTAATAGCTAATAAACAATAACAAAAGCTACCTTATACCTCTATACTATCTGTTATATCTTATCTCATCAGATATGCAGGAACCTAAAAGAATATCTGAATAAGTGAGTCATTTGTTCTAAGCAACATTTCTGGAGGCCAAGTATCAGATAGAAAGGTGTAATTAGATCAAACTCCAACCCTAGATACTCAGCTCTAGGAAAGACATCTAACTACTGCAAGCAAGAGGGTAGTGTGTTAAGCTTCTGATCCATGACAACTAGTGGGTCAAAAGATACACAAATGAATAATTTGAAAACAAATAGAATTAAGGTTCATGGATGTCCTAATTAGGCATGTCTAGTGGTAAGCATATTTTTATTTAATGTAGGTATAATTTTTTAGAAATGAAAATGGATGGACGAATTAGTTAGCTTTAGTGGAACGTGAACTGTATAAATGCAAGCAAGTCAGTATCCACACAGAATGAGAAACTCTTGCCTTAACATAGTGGGCAGCTGGTAGTAAAATAAAATCTTATTTTTCTTGTCAAGCTTTGGGCTGTTAGGGGGGAAAAAGAAAAATATACCTTTATTATCAGTGTGTACGTGTGTGTAAAGGCAATAAGAAATCCTGTTGCCGTTGCTTTCACTCTACGGTCAAACATGAAAGAAAATTTTTAAACGAAACTGTAAGTTAACCCGGCTAAGAGTGGATGATTAGTAGTGGATGATTCAAAGGCCCCAAAGGCTATTTAACCAGTAGGAAGTCACAGAAGACCAGTTTCTGCATGGACATGTGTGCACACACACATTAACTGTTGGGTCTTCTTGCAATAGAAAATTCATGGATTCCATCATCATTATTTTAGTCCATTTGTGCTGCTATAAGAAAATACCTCGGACTGGATAATTTATAAAGGACAGAAATTTATTTTCTTACATATTTGGAGGCTGAGAGTCCAAGATTATAGTACCATCGGGTTCAGTTGTCTGGTAAGGGCTGCTTTCTCTAGAGGGTGGAAATGCTATGTCCTCATCTGATGGAAGGCAGAAGGGCAAGTTAGGAAAACTGCATAATCCCATTCACAAGAGAGGAACCCTCATGGCCTCATCACCTCTTAAAAGGCCCCACCTTTTAATACTCTCACATTTCGCAGCACCTGAATTTTGGATGGGCCACATTCAAACCACAGCAATCATGAATGCATATGCTCTTATACGAAAGGATTTGCTTGCATAATGATCTTCTTTATGAAATCTTACCTCATCTACAGAGTATTGTATTCTGAAAACCTAACACATTAATGTTGCTAAGAAAATCAAGAATAGAGATATTTACCTTTATTGATAGTCTTCATCATATGTTTATAGCTTCTAATTGAAACTGTAGGTTTCCATTAAATGAATAACACATCTGTGGACTGACAACAGCATGTTAGCACAGAAAACACTAATGAGTAGGCTCTTTGATTGTATGGATGGGCTGTAAGTTATGTGTATAAAAGTTGTAGGATTGGTGGCTTAACTACGTAGTAAAACTAAAACTTTAAGTGCATGTTAAGGCTTTCAGTGTAATCAAATGTATCCAACAAGGCCACCATTCCCTGAAACATTTTGTGAAATATATTCATAGAATATTGCAGACTCTATGGAACAGCCTCAAGATACAGCAACTCTTTGGATGTGTCCCAAGCAAAGTCCTTGGAACTGAAATATTTGAGAAAATATGATGGGTTATCAAACTGAGTCGTGACGCTTGGGGACAAAAACATAGGATGCAGATACTGAAGAGGAATTTTCAACATGACTAATTACCTGATTCTAAAGGCAGTTCAAAGAGAGATGTTCAAAATATTTAAACAACGGTAACATTATTTGTGTAGGGCATGCTTTGATGGAGTAACAATTTATATGGTTACATTTTGATTTTTTCAAACATTCTCATTATTTCTGAGTAGTCTCTTAATATGCTCCAGTTATAATAGCCAAAGCCTAATCTATACATCTCTATTTTTAAAATATTGTAGTGCCAGATGGCACAGATGACTAGGATCAAGCAGCATTTTAATTCATTAGACATGCATTAGAGAAAATATATACTCAGTGAATAAACCATTGCATTATCAGGCTTGATGCCAGTTTATGGATCTTTGCATCATGTAGAGTGTGGTACAATTATTTTCACATTCTGTTACCTGTAACATTACTTTATCTCTTTTGTTTCATTAAATAACAAATGTCTTAAGGTCTATATCTTTTGTAACTTTCCAACTTCATTCATTCAGGTCAATAAAATTTTATAGAGCAAGTGCTATCTGCCAGGCACTGTTTTGTTCCCCAGAGATATAGCAGTGAGATAGACAAGATTCTGCCTTTGAGAGATAAAATGTTACCGATTGCTTATTAGATTAAATACTAAGATTAATATGAAGTGCTATAATATAAGTTTTCATTTAGCTGCATTTGATGTACACTTTCTCCTCCACAATGTAAAGGGTGAAGTTTATTTTGCACACCTCTCTCACAACCCATTGCCTTCCAAGAAAAGCACAGTCATGCCTTTTTTTTTTTGTTAACATGAAATGAAGATATAGATAATTCTGAGGACAAGTTGCAATAACACCTGCTATAAGCAAATGAATACCGCAATGTCATATCATGAAAAGGGCAGTAAAAGAAATAAACATTGTTATTAAAGAGAATAATGGTGGGTGGTAACTATTTATTGCTCTGTATAAAATTTCACAGGAACGTAGAATTCCTGCACCTTGTTCTGGTAGTATCATCCTATCAGAAATTGGTTCTCAGCAGTGGTATTAATGGGAGGTTGTTGGTTTTGTGTGTGCATGTGTGTGTATGTGTGTGATTTCTCTTCAAAGGCTTGTAATATGTTACAAAAAAACTCATTAATTTCTTTCGACGCATTTTAATAACTTTTATAAGCTTTATTAACTTCTGATTAACATTCTTCAAAATGAATCTATTCATGTATTTATCTAAACTGTATATGAATTTATTTTTCTTTCCATTCTCTAAAAATTTCTGTGATCTATGAAACCAACTGACCCTGAATCCTCCAGTCTCTAGGAACATTCTTTCTTTAATATTAAAAAAATAATAATAAGTATACTCAATCCTCCATCTCACTTCAGGGAATTGAGTCTCTTTTCCAAATTTTTTCTTAATTTCCAGAGCATCTCACACTCCTGGGTGTCATCTTCCATTCATACTCTGAGGTCCAGCTCCTAGTGTATTTTTATTCATTTTCTGTCATCTTTTTACCGTGTCTCCAAACGGAACCTGTTCCAGGATGCATTGCTCTGTGTCTTCAAAAATAAAATCCATTTTAAATTCCTAAAGGAACTGATAATTTTGCTAACAAAACTTTACTAGATACTTGAGAGGAAAATGAAGGGAAAATACAGAATAAGACTGTTCTATATCTGACATAATTTGTCTTAAATTCCATCAGCCTCATCCTGTCACTTTTCTAAGGCCCTGCCTTTCTGAGGCTCCCTTTCTCAAAACTTATCAAAACTCCTGAATGTCTTTGCTTTTTATAATATATAAGGTTTCCTTAAGGCAGATCTTTTTATTCTGTCTTCAAAACACCAAGGATCGTTTCATTTTAATTCAGTCTCTTCATTTTTTTTTTTTAATGCAGAGCAGGTTAGCTCCCTTTGTGTTCCTTGATCCATAATTTCATTATTTTCCTCAAAGAGCAGTTTCCTTCTTGGTGTGAATTCTGTAGTTATTTAGAATGTGAAAGCGGCAGCAGTTAATTACTTTCATTGTTTTAAACGATAGCTTTCTGCTACATGCTCAGGCTCTACTCACCTGTAGGTATTTTCTTCTAATGCTTCACGCTTGGAACAAAGATCAGAATGAGCAGATAGTAAGCTGGAACATCTAGTAGTCACTGGGGACAGAAAGTGCTTGACAGGGTGAAAAGGGCAATTACAGATCCAGTTCAGATCAAGGAACCTCTATCCTGGGGCCACCGACTGGAAAGTGAAGGTGGAGGTGGTAGATACATTTGAGAAAGAACAATATTGAGACAGAAACATATAAAAAACAAAACCAAAAAAAAAAAACAAACAAACAGGCAAGCTTTGGGCAAATGAAGTTTACAGGATCTATGGAAAGCACGCCTCAGTGTACAGTAGGTACACCCCAAGAAATGACAGCCATGAGGCTGCTGAAGAAGTCATATCCAATAAATCTGTTTTTAAACAAGTTGGTAGATAGCTGTACCTCTATAGGGACTTTCAGCGCATATTAACAGTCCCAGTAGACATTACACTAACCCTTGGGTAGGTTAGAGTCAAGACTATCTCCAAGCCTGCTAGTTACTTGAGTGTGAGCAAATGAGAGACCCAGCCTCTCAGAGATCCCAGTGAGAAGAGGAGCTGATTGCAGAAGGCAGGATCAACCAGCTGGGAAGGGGCTAGGAAAGGGGCAAGGGCTGATTTCAGTAAACAAACTTTCTGTGATTTCCTTTCCCGCTCAAAGCACCTAATTGTTGCAGGTTATTTTTATTCAGGTCACTCCATGTCTCCTTGTTTATGTATTCTACCTACAATAGACTATCAAGCTAGAACAACTAGCCAATTCTTCAAAATGTACATTTTAAGACATCAAAGAATATTTCATTGTGTACACAAATAAAACAAAGTAACAATATTGGATCTGTTAAGCAAAAAAATAGTGGGCTGGTGAACTTTTCTTTTCATCTTGAGATTTTCGGCAGAAAATCCAAGGGACAAAAGGAAAATAATTTTTCTGAAATTGATATATATCACACATCAAGGCTTCTTATCATTGTCTAATCATTTACAAGCTCTCATAGTTATAAATAGCTATAAAGAGCCTGATGTCCCCAGTTTTTAAGTCTATGTCTATTGAAAACAATTCCTTAAATCTCAGTTTCCTTATCTGTAAAATGAGAATAGCAGCAGCATCTAACTCAGAAGGTTCTTGTTGAAAATAAATGAGATAACAGGAATAAACGTGCACTCAGCTCAGTGCTGATATGTAGTTTGAAGTCAATAAATATTACCTATTATTTTATCATTATTTTATCATATCACCTTTACGATGTTCATTTAATCTAACTAGACTTCCTTAGTCTTTCCTAGTGAACTCTAGAAATTATAATTCATTCTGCAATGACACTAAGGACTCTAAATTAAACAGAGTAATAAAATATTCACCATAAATGAAACTATCCTTGTAAAACTCAAGACTATTAGGAAACCATCAAAGTGGATTTTATGCAGTAGGAAATACACAGATTTAAATTGAATAAGAGTTTTCAAATGAAACTCCAAGGACAAATGTGGTTTTATTTGAGAGAAGGAACTGAGAAAAATAATTAAATAATAATCCAATAATAAAACTGAACCAGGAAAAAGAAAACAAGAGTATGTGAGGTTCCAGGAAGCTGGTATTAAAATTAACATCTTTTAATGATGTTCGTGTGCCTTAAAATTATACCTAGCATCATTTAGTAAGCCAAGTCATCTTTATTTCTTTGCAGTATTAACATCTTTAATAGTTTTACTTACTAAAAGTGTTGTATCATTTTTAATCATTTTTCTCAAACAAATATGAGAGGAGAAAAGTCTGATTTTGCACTAAAGGAAACAGAAGTAGAGAAGGACAAGTGGCATAAGATGCTTCACGGAGCTTGAGGGAAGCAAAAATCTCAAGCGCCAAGCCTGGGACATTATTAGCCCATGTTTTAATCCTATAAGTCATGGTCTCTGCCTCTCTGAGTGATGATCATTTAAACTACACCAAAAGGGCTATAATTCAGGCAGGTTGTCCAAATGCTCTTGCTTCAAAGGCCCAAGGGACAAAAGGAAAATAATTTTTCTGAAATTGATATATATCACACATCAAGGCTTCTTATCATTGTCTAATCATTTACAAGCTCTCATTTTTCTAGGGTTGGTAATTTTAGCTGGAGGAATCCCGGACAGTCAGTCATAAGAGAAAATGTGTTATAAATAGCTAGAAGGGCTGGCCTTAAGAGCACGCAAATGTAGCTAATGGTTTGAGTTGAAGACAGCACCTTCCAAAACCAAACAAAAAAAAATTACGGAACAACCAACCAAAGCAACCAACATTTACCATTAGAAATCCACGTGCTTGTGTTATACTGAGCGCCAACTACATGCCAAATACTCGTCTAGCCTTTTTGCATATATTATTTTACTTAATCCTCTTGTTCCTCTAAAGAAAATATTTTACTTCCATTTTATATATGGAGAACACAAGGCATGGAGAGTTTATTTGGCTTATGGGGGCTATAAAATCCTCCTAAAATTGAAATGCCTAAGGAAGGTATTAATCTGCAGCTATTTCCTTAACTATCCCCATATATCTTCCCAAGGTTCAAAGAAAGACTGGTGGGTTCCAGGCAGAAAAAGGTATAAAGAAATTACTACGTAAAGTCTTCATTATATTGTGTACGCTATTTTATTCAGGTCTTTGCATATTAAAATAGTAAATTAAAATTGTTGTACTTTATTACTATATTTTTTATCATTCGTGCAAAGACTTCCATGTTTGTACTCTTGGTGGAAAGAGGGCCAAGCATGGCTGGAAGAATGAGGTTGTTACCGGTACTAACGACGGGAAACTAGAATTGTGAGGAGAGTCCTATGCAGTCAGGAGAGTGGATTGAGCCTCTTAAAAGCTGGACTTTGAGGAGTTCAGATGACCAGGTATACACTCCCTCATGGTCAGTTAAAAGTTATACTCACCACTTTATCCTAATGTAATTTATTGAACCCCCTGTTTAGACACTGTTTTAGAGACTGGTAATGTTATTCTCTTATTTGATGTTCTTAAGAATTGCAACTACTCTATGAGTTAGCCTAATGCAGGTAACACTGAGGCAGGAAAAGACCCAAAAGTTAGTAACATACAACAGGAAAGGTTGATTTTTGCTCATGCTGTAGATCTAATGCAGATCAGCTGTGGCTCTGCTGTGCATTGCCTTTGTCCTGAAATCTAGACTAAAAGGGCACCTTTTGAATACAAAATTGCAAAGGAAAAAGAGACACAGAAAACCATTTGTTCTTAAAACTTGTCAGACATAACACATATTACTCCTGCCCACATTTCATTGACCAAGTAAGTTCGATAGTCACTCTTAAGTTCAGTAGGCTGGAAAAATATAATCCTCCTGCAGGGAGGACAGAGTAGAAAAATGGAATATATGGCTAGCAGAAATGCAATCTTCAGTGCACTATTTAGCCACCAAATAGTTAGTTCTGTCTCTCACCCATAGGCAGAACATACTTCCTTCCCTGAGGAGGCAACTCAAAAGTCCTATTCAGTAATTGTTCTTAGCTTAAAGGTCAGACATTTAGGTGATGCAAATTTTTTTCACCATAGGCCTGTATGTTGCTCCTCCTGTGAACTATAAGATGTTATCCTTCCTCACATACTCGATATGCAATTGTGGAACAAAAAGCAAAAATAACTGCAATAAAATCTCTCGTGAGGAAATATAAAAAATACAAGGCACAAAGAAGTCACTGGTTCACAGAAATCCTGCAGTACTACTGGAAAGATATTATAGGGGACTTCCAACATGGAGATGAGGAAGGTTCTTGATTAGGTCCTGATGCCATATTTTCATGTTTTTATTTTTGTTAACAGCAGCCCCCAACTTCTCATACAAATTAATCAGTAGCACAGGCTGGTTTTTCCCCCCTCTGGTGATACATTTCTTCAAAAGCTCCAAAGATGGCTTATAATACTAGTATGGAACGACAAGTATTTGCAAAATACGATTATGATAAACCACAACTACAATACAGTATGTATGGTTATTTAATGGCTGAGAACATGATAGCTCCAAGCAGTCAACTTCCTCATTCAAGGCTAGATACCCAGAACCAGGATTCCAACTCAAGTTGACCTAAATCCAAAATCTTTGTACATTTCACTACATGATGCTTCAGCTACATGGAGAGGGTACTTTAACAATGCTATTTGGAATTATCTAGATTTATGTTATTCCTTATTTTTCTTCTAGTTTTTGGTGATATGTTGTTTGAATTATTCAGTCTTACCTTAGTTACGAGTTACCCATTTTTGGCCCAGAGCATTAAAGCAAGTACTGCATCCTCCCCAAGGGGAGGAAGTTGGAAGTGCTGATCAGTGAGATACCACAGGGTAAAATCTGGAAAAGTTTCACATTTAAAGATCAGCTACCCCTCCCCACCACTAGATTCCCATTTTAGCTTTAGAGATCTGTGAGTTTATTTCCACTTTGGAAGGCTGTGGTATTGCCAGGAAGGAATCAAAGAGAAACTTATTCTCTGTCTCAATTTTATCAAAGGCCAGCTCTGATACTCATTCAAAGGTTTTTTGCACTTTCATCTACTCCTCAATAACAAAGGCTCTCTTTTGACCAATTTAAACTTTAACAGAATATTATATTACTATTCAAATGGGACTCTAGCCAAGCCTAATTTGTCTATGGCAAACAAATGGCAAAGTTGGATAAAGACAGCCTGGGCTGTCCCTGTTTGTCAGCGAGGTTGTTTTCAAATAGCAACTGGAGTAAATGCTTTAGCCTCAGCTTACACAGAAGCCAGTGCCAGCATGTGGTGCGAGGGAAATGAAGCCAGCTTTCAGGAGATTGTTCCGATGGCTGGAGTCCATCCCCTGTTCACAGCTCACCCCCCTCAGCCTGATGTTCTCATAGAACTTTACACTTGCTTCTCACTTTGATAGTATTTTCAAATCTAGAAACACTTTCAAATCATTGTTTTGGTTGGAAAAAGGAATGAGTCCCTAGTGGATCAAATTTTGGGGGGAACAGGGACAAGTCAGAAACAAACTACTCCTGAGCTCCACATGGACAATTCACTCATGGGATTAGGACAAAAATTTTAGTTGCAGCAGGTCAGATTTCAGGCAAGGACTCCCTCCAAGATTAGTGCTGCTGGGTGTGCTTGTGCCTAACAGAGAAAGCTGATTAGATGCTCTTGTTTCTTGATGCTTTGCTTGTTTTTAAAAATACTTACAAACACCAGGCCTAGGGTAATAAGTCTCTCCTATGAAAATGTTTCAGTGTTATGAGATGAAATTTGTACTCTTGTGGCTTGTTTCAGTCCTCTGTACTGGAAAATTATTTGCCAAAGATGAGCTCACTGTATGTCTTTGAGGAAAAAAAAAAAAAAAAAAAAAGCAAAATATCAAATTCTGCAATAATGACTAGATAATAAAGATCTCTTGTTGTTCTTTGTATATCATCTTCCATAATTCAAATAATTAATAGTAAAAGTATAAAAATAAACAATAGGCCGGGCGCGGTGGCTCAAGCCTGTAATCCCAGCACTTTGGGAGACCAAGGCAGG
>NW_012112919.1:177546-202721 GCF_000951035.1 Colobus angolensis palliatus | reverse complement strand
CCTGTAATCCCAGCACTTTGGGAGACCAAGGCAGGTGGCTCATTTGAGCCCAGGATTTCAAGACCAGCCTGGCCAACATGGCAAAACCTATTTCTACAAATAATAATAATAATAATAATATTCCTGCAGGGTGGTGCATTCCTGTAGTTCCAGCTTCTTGAGAGACTGAGGTAAGAGGATCACCTGAACCTGGGAAGTCAAGGTTGCAGTGAGCTATAATCATGCCACTACCCTCCAGCCTGGGAAACAGAGCGAGACTCTGTCTCAAAAAAAAAAAAAAAGAAGGAGGAGGAGGAGAAGAAGAAAAATAAGAGAGGCTTAATAGTGGATAGAATGAAAAAGGAGAGAACATTCTAGACAGAAAATTGGAATTTGGAATTTGTAAATGTTCAGAGGATGAAAATGTTCACAGGAAACACAAAAGATAATCTCGCTGGAGTTCAAAGGAGGAAGTCCAAGCTCCCTTGCTTGATCAATATTGTTCCTAATGCCAATGGACACCAGCTGAGTCTGGTCCTGCAGAAATGGAGTCAGTCCATGTGAGAGTTCCACAGGGCTGAGGCTGGAGGGGCAAGGTCTATCCAGAGCTCTGGGTGATGCCAAATTCAAAAAGGGGTGAGGATGTCAAAGCAGAGCAAAGGAACAAAGCTCATAAGCCTAGGTCCAGTCAGGTCATCAAACAAGAGAGGATCTACCTCTGGTGAGCACCAGAATACATAGGGACTGGAAGGGAGATGAGTGAGAAACAGGGGCAGCGGTGCTGGGCTAATACTTCACCCACTTTCCTGGGTTCTCTCCTGCATGGTGGCAAGGGGAGCTGTCTGAATCTAGACAGACCAAGATGGAGCAGGTATCTTTCTTCCAGACCTGCCCCACATTTGTTTCTGTAGGTTTTCCAAGTAGAAATCTCTCCACATACTGGAATTTTCTTGAAAACCGTAACCATTCTTTCATCCCTACTGCCCTCAATGAAACCAAATTCTGTAACTAACCATAGTGCCTACATTTTACTTGCATTTTCCTTCTCATCTCAGATCACTAAGACAGGACATGAAGATGTGGGGAGGTAGTCTGAGTCTTGGTTGACCAGGCCCAGGAGAGACCATGAAAGGTGCATTAGATGGTTGGCGGTGGGGGAGAAGTATGTTTGTATTAGAAGCTACAGGGTTAAAATACCTGCATGAGGTCACAGATCCCAGATTGCATTCCTTTTGTTTTCCTCACTGTTGAATAGTCATGGTCTTAAGGAAGTGGAGTCATATGGCCTCCTTAATGCTCAGAGTGCAGAGTGTGCATTATATTCTTGTTTTGTGTGCACTGGGGCGTGTCCTCAGTGTCCAGTTTGGTGTCCCACCACTTCTTCAAACCTCTGTTAGATGCCAGGAAAATAAAATTGAGTGAATTCATCTCACAGCCCCAGGCCACACTGCAGAAATGGGCCCCAAATGGTACCTTGCTCCACTCAAGTTGCTGTGTGAGGAGATAAACCTGAGAAAGGTACTCTAACTTATTGCTTGGGAAATTCATGATTCTGGGTTATCCCTCTCAGATGAAAACTCAATTGCAAAAGGCAGCACTCCCTAAAGCTCTCCTTTCCCCCACAAAATATAAGAAATATAACATGACACTTCCACATGAGCCTGGCTTTCACTGATAGCAACAAATGCAGCAAGAAGCTGGCGTCTAGGGCAGCACCCAGGAAGTATGCTAGAGAGCGCAGGCAGCAGTGAAGGAGGTGAGGTCTTCACTCAGGCCTCAACTTGTGCCTGGGTAGCATAGATCACTGCTAGCCTCATCCAAGTGAACTGAGAACATAATCACTAATGCTCATTTCATGATTTATGTACTTGAGCAGAACATTTCTTAGATACCAAGGTTAATACCTACTCAACTAAGCTTGGGGAGGGGATGCAGCTAGACTAGAAAGTCTGGATAAGTAGTTCCCTCACTCTTACCTACATCAAAATCACCTGTGTCTGCAAAACAACACGGGTTCCTGATCACTGCCAAAGAGCTTCTGGTTTGGTCTGGGGCAGAAGCAGGAATCTACATTTTTAACAAGCACCACAGGCTTTTCTGATACAGTTAGCATAACCTCAAAATTGAACAACACTGATCAGGGATATTAAAGATGATACTACTTTCTACCTGCAATGAACCAAAAGGGTAGAACTTGGGAGATGTAATCAGGAAGCCATAGTGGATCATCAAACAGGAGGAGGACAAATGGTGTGAGTCAAAGTTCAAAGCAAATGATTGGAAATGATTTGGAAGCAGTCACAAGACAAATAGATGGAGCAGGTAAGCTGGTCCCTGAGGCCAGGGCTGGTGTCTCTAGTGGCTGGCTATCACTCACTTTGGCTGACTTTGCCAGGCTAAATGTGCTGGGGAGGCTGGTTGTGTTTAAAGCAGGGGTTCACAATCTAGGCATACATTGAAATTACCTGGAGACTTTAAAAACACTGGATCCCACACCTAGAGATTCTGATTTCATTGGTCTGGGGTCTGTTCTGGGCAAACAGATTTTCAAAATCTCCTCATGAGGTTCTTATGTGTAGTCAAGCTCTGGTTTAAAGAATCAGTAACAGCAGGAGTACCTCGATTAAATATTCTTTTTTTTTTCTTTTTGAGACCGAGTCTTGCTCTGTCACCCAGGCTGGAGTGCAGTGGCATGTTGCCCAGGCTGGAGTGCAGTGGTGTGATCTCAGCTCACTGCAAGTTCTGCCTCCCAGGTTCATATCAATCCCCTGCCTCAGTCTCCCAAGTAGCTGGGACTACAGGTGCCTGCCACCATGGCTGGCTAATTTTTTGTATTTTTAGTAGAGATGGGGGTTTCACCGTGTTGGCCAGGATGGTCTCAATCTTCTGACCTCGTGATCTGCCCTCCTCGGCCTCCCAAAGTGTTGGGATTACAGGTATGAGCCACCATGCCCAGCCCGATTAAATATTCTTAAGGAGGGCTGGGTGCAATGGTTCACACCTGTAAACCCAGCACTTTGGGAGGCTGAGGTGGGTGGATCACCTGAGGTCAGGAGTTTGAGACTAGCCTGCCCAACATGGTGAAAACCTGTCTCTACTAAAAATACAAAAATTAGCTGGGTATGGTGATGCGTACCTCTAATCCCAACTACTTGGGAGGCTGAGGCAGGAGAATTGCTTGAAACGGGGAGGCAGAGGTTGCAATGAGCCATGACTGAGCCATTGTACTCCAGCCTAGGCAACAAGAGTGAAACTCTCAAAAAAGATTTTATATCTATCTATCTAGCTATATATATATATATATACACAAACACACACACACATATATATTTATATGTATATTATATGTATATTCTTCAGGAGAACTTCTCAAACTGTAATTTGCACACAGTTCAACTGGAAATCTTGTCAAAATTCAGATTCCTTCTGAGCTAGCCTGGCATGAGGCCTGAAATTCTGCATTCCTCACAGCTCTCAGGTGCTGTCGATGCTGCTGGCCCACACACCACATTTTGAGTAGCAAGGATCAGGAAAGCCACATTCTCTCCAATCCAGCAGTGGAAACTTGTTAGAAATGCAGTTCTCAGGTTTCATTCTACAACTATCATAAACCTTGGAGGTGCCTCTGCTTTTGGCCAAGCCCTGCAGGCGGTTCTGATGCTCTTTCAGGTTTCAGTACCTCTGCTCTGCTCCACAACATAACTGTGTGTCCTTATTTCACCAGCCCAGCTAGGTCAGGAGCACTTCCTTCTCTAAATGTGACTGGACCTCTCCCAGTGGGGTGTCTAGGATTTTAAAAGGGAAGCATCTCACTCTCTTTTTCATCTTGACAATTAAAAGGCCATTATTCTCACATGACCCCTAAATGGTAATGAATCTAACGCACTGCTCTTTGTTCCAGCGCTGAACCATGCAAGCTCCATAAAATGAGGGGGTGGTCACGCTCTCCAGGGTCCTTTCTGTTTCTGACAGACTGTGATTCCACCACTCTCCAACTAGAGAGGCTGTGATGGTTTCTATGCCTTTGTCCCTGGACTCCATCAGCAACCCGTGCTGTATTGTTGCTATTGTTATGCCCCGTTTTAAAAAAAGAGGAGAGGGTCAAAGGCAGCAGCAAACCTCAGATGATGGGCAGCAGTCACTCATTGTTGCAAAGTCAGTAACCCCTAGCAGCAGGGTCTGGCTTACAATGCATGGAGACGCAGAGGCGGAAGGCTGCAAAGAAGCCTGGATTTCTTGTGGGACCCTGGCTGGCTGGAATTACCCCAAAGCTCTAGGCATAAGTGTGGGGGAGTCCCTGTGAAGCTTCTTTTCCAGCTCCTTGGCATTTATTACACGCTATGAACTCTGTCTTTCAACTGTGAGTGTTAGAAATGGCCCACCTAGAACGCACACAGCCCTGTGAGGCTGGGTAATCTTTTTTTTTTTTTTTTTGAGACGGAGTCTCGCTCTGTCGCCCAGGCTGGAGTGCAGTGGCCGGATCTCAGCTCACTGCAAGCTCCGCCTTCCGGGTTTACGCCATTCTCCTGCCTCAGCCTCCTGAGTGGCTGGGACTACAGGCGCCTGCCACCTCGCCCGGCTAATTTTTTGTATTTTTTAGTAGAGACGGGGTTTCACCATGTTAGCCAGGATGGTCTCGATCTCCTGAGCTCGTGATCCGCCCGTCTCGGCCTCCCAAAGTGCTGGGATTACAGGCTTGAGCCACCACGCCCGGCCGAGGCTGGGTAATCTAGCCATCCTAGTTTGCCAGAGATGGCCTCCTTTTTAACACTGAAAGTCCTATGAAAGAGCAACATCTCCATTACTGGAAAATAGGATGGTTGGCCACTCTAGATGAGGGATTTTTTAATGTCATTAGTGGTCTGGATAATTCTTTGTTATGAAGGCCTGCCCGGTGTTTTGTAAAATGTTTAGTAACATCCTTGGCCTCTACGCACTAGATGCCAGTAGGACTGCCCCAGTTGAGACAACCAAAAGTGTCTCCTGACATTGCCAAAGTCCCCTCAGAGGCAAAGTCACTCCCAGTTGACAGCCACTGTCCTAGATGTATGTGACTGTGTAGTCTGAAACCTCACCTAGGCCAGCACTCCTCAAATGTTAATGTGCGTGAGAATGACTTGGCATTTGAACAGACATTTCTCCAAAGAATACAAACAAATGGGCAGAAAATACATGAAAAGATGCTCAGTATCATTTTTCATTAGGGAAATATAAATTAAAACAAAAATGACATACCACTTCACATGCACTGGGGATGACTAAAATGAAAAAGATGGGCAATAATAACTATTGGCAAGGATGTGAAGAAATTGGAACCCTTATAGGTTGCTAGTGGGATTGTTAACTAGTGCATCCACTTTGGAAAATAGTTTGAGAGATCCTCAAAAGGTTAAAGACAGAAGCATCATACGACTCAGTGATCATGCTCCTAGCTATAAACAAGAAAATTAAAAATATGTGTCCACCCAAAAGCCAGTGTACCAATGTTCACAGCAGCATTATTCACAACGACTAAAAGGTGAAAACAATCCACTGTCCATCAACTGACAAAAAGATGCACAAATGTAATCTATTCATTGAACGCAGTATTTTTTAGGCATATAAAGAAATGAAGCACTGATACACATTGCAACATGGGTAAACCTTTTAAACATTTGGCTAAACGAAAGAGCCAGTCACAAAAGCACCCATATTGTATGATTTCATTTCTGTGAAATGTTCAAAATAGGCAAATCCATAGAAACAGAAAGTGGATTTGTGGTTTCTAAGGACTAAGAAGACAGGAGAATGGTGTCTGACTGCTAATAGGTACAGAGTTTCTTATGGGAGTAATGAAAGTATTCTAAAATTAGATAGTGGTGATGGTTGCACACTTCTATAAATATACTAAAAACCAATGAATTGTACACTTTGAATGGGTAGATTGTTTGACACGTGAATTATATCTTAATAAAATTGTTGTTTGAAAATAAAAGGATCATTTTGGGATCTTGTTAAAAATGCAGATTCAGATTCAGTAAGTCTGGGGTGGGGCCTGATATTCTGAGTAATGCATTGGGAAAAGCAAAACTCTAGAACAAGAGTTCTTTCAGTGTGTTTCCTGACCAGCAGCATTAGAATCCCCTGTGAGCTTGTCAGAAATGCAAATTTTCTGACTCCACCCCAGACCTACTAAATCCAAAATTCTGGAAGTTGGGTGGGGCAATATGTTTTAACAAGCTCCCTTGGTAATTTGGAAGCATGCTGTTGTTTGAGAACCACTGCCTAGGCTGTCCTCATCCTGAATGACTCTTTCCCTTGCAGGGAAACATGCAAGGGTAAACTATTTGATTTTTAATAATAAAAAATAATATTGTTTAAATCATTAAGTTTCATTACAAGGCATATTACTTTAAAGAAATGAGCCTCATAGCTGAATAAAGTTGATATAAAAGTGTGTTATCCCTGGATCTTGGTGGCCCCAGGACATTTTGTTTTATTATGTTTCTTACGATTCTATTAAGAGTTAAAATAACCTTGCTTTAGAAGTGCCAGAAAACACAAATGACCTCTTCTTTGCATATTGGTATATGTGTTCTAACATTATACATGTGGTATCCACTTATGATTTGCTAGTTGAAATGAAGAAGGAAAAGGAAGTGGATAAGTCAGTAATGTAGAAAGGAAGGGGAAAGAAACATTTTTGAGAGAAGAGTCTGGGATACGTTTCCAGCTCTGAAACCAGTGTGCTGGAGGGTATTCTGTCTTGGCCATTGTTGTGTGGCAACTCAGTATTTGGCCCTTTGGTAAAAGGAAAGGAGAATCCTTATTTTTAATGCTAAGTACACTGCTATTTTTATTATAAACAGAAATAGATATGCTGTGTTTGCTTGTTTGTTGTTTGTCTGTTTTCTGAGGGAAGATTGAGACCATAATACAAAGACCTAGTCCTTAGGGACTCATTTCTAGAGCTGAATACACCTGGCAACTCAATAACAGTCATCCATATACCTAAGTGCCCTCACTGTCTGAGAGACATGCACTTCATTAAGCCATCCTGAGTTCTTCATTCACTAAAGAGCTTTCTCCTAGTCTGAAGGGTGAATCTGCTCCCCCTGAATCTCTAATTTATTGCCAGAAGAAGGATTTTAGCCTCGGGAAGACTCAGCTCCCTGTGCTGATCATTGACTGACAGCCCCAGGAATCAAGTAGAACACCATAAAGCGTACTCAATTGCCGCTGTCATCCAGTTTCACGGCTTGTCTGCCTCTGCTATCCTTGATGCTCTCCACAGAGCACCCAACACAGTGGCATTCATGTTTTCCACTTTGCCAAAACACAAACTCCACTTCATTCTGTCTTGGCCATTGTTGTGTGGCAACTCAGTATTTGGCCCTTTGGTAAAAGGAAAGGAGAATCCTTATTTTTAATGCTAAGTACACTGCTATTTTTATTATAAACAGAAATAGATATGCTGTGTTTGCTTGTTTGTTGTTTGTCTGTTTTCTGAGGGAAGATTGAGACCATAATACAAAGACCTAGTCCTTAGGGACTCATTTCTAGAGCTGAATACACCTGGCAACTCAATAACAGTCATCCATATACCTAAGTGCCCTCACTGTCTGAGAGACATGCACTTCATTAAGCCATCCTGAGTTCTTCATTCACTAAAGAGCTTTCTCCTAGTCTGAAGGGTGAATCTGCTCCCCCTGAATCTCTAATTTATTGCCAGAAGAAGGATTTTAGCCTCAGGAAGACTCAGCTCCCTGTGCTGATCATTGACTGACAGCCCCAGGAATCAAGTAGAACACCATAAAGCGTACTCAATTGCCGCTGTCATCCAGTTTCACGGCTTGTCTGCCTCTGCTATCCTTGATGCTCTCCACAGAGCACCCAACACAGTGGCATTCATGTTTTCCACTTTGCCAAAACACAAACTCCATCATTTAGTTCATTCAGACAATTTTTCCAAGTTGTGGCAAGGAGTAGTTCAGTGCCAAGCAATGTTCTTCTTAGAATCATCTCGGAGAGAAAGTTCTATCAAGGAACTGACTGTTACAAAGATACTCACACCCCCAGAATGGAGCAGTTTCACTTCCTTAGCAACTGCTTTCTTGTCCAATGAACTGAACTAATTTAAATACAAGTATTAGATTGTCCCATACAAGGAATGTATGTTCCTGCTTCTTCTGTTCATGAGGCATCCCTCTCCTCCTTTCAACTATGACTATACTTTTCTTTCAGAAATGGTATCAAATTAAACTTTTCTAGTTAGCCAATATCACCTCTACAACTGAAGACATTTCAATGATTGTTGTATTTTTATGGTTTCATGCAGAGTGTGATGTGTTTTCAAATTATTAACATATCTGAACTCCTAATTGCCTCCTCTCTCTCTCCACCATATACATACCTCCACCTCAATGAATGATGCCATCATATACCCAGGGACTGAAGCATAACACCTAGGAAACATTTTCTGATTTTTCCTTTTATATCATTCAAACCACCAGGAAGTCCCTGCTTGCAAATATATTTTTGATTTCTCCCTTCTCATTCCACAGCCACCACGATCTCTTTTCTGGATATTTTCAATAAGCTGCTATGCAGTCACCCTAGTTCTGCCTACATTTAATCCATTCTGTACACAAACAATGAGCAGTTTTAAACTTTTAAAATGTATATCAGACACCCTTTCCCCCTGTTAAAAACTTTTCATGGCTTTTCATTGTACTTGGAATAAAACTCGAAGTCTTACCTTGACTACAAGACACATGCAAACTGTCCAACATCACACTGATCTTCTTTCTGTTTCTAGAACAAGTCAAATGTTGTCTATAAAGTCTTTACCTTTGCTAAACCATCTCCATAAAATACCATTCCCATAGTTTTCACGTGACTTTTCTTCCCAAGTTCAGCCTAAATTCACCCCTTTAGAGTTCTTTGTGACTAATTAGCTATTGGTTTTTATTCTCTATCATATTGCACAGTTTTTCTTTTAGTATGTTATCACAATCTGTAATTGTTTTAAGTATTTATTTGTTTATTATCTATTTTCCTGACATTTATATATGCTCCAGAAAGGAAGAAATTTCTTAATGTATTTTATTATTTTATCCAACAATTAGCACAAATAGTAGTATAAAATCAGGTCTCAATAAATACATGTTTAATAGATGAATCAGCATGTATGTTTTTGTTTCCCATAAACTCTTGAAGAATAGGAGCTGATCTATTAAAGTATGAATAGTCCACTTACCATATACAAACACATGCTAATTAATAAAATGACATAAGGACCTCTAGTTGAAGTTGTCTAGGCAATAACGCAGAGCCTATTTCTGAAAGCTAACCATGTTTCTTTGTTCTGCTTTTCTCCATTTTTGAAATTTGGCATGAAGATATGTGTTCTGTTGTTACAAAATGGCTTCCAGTCTCTTTTGAGAAATTAAGAATTAGCCTTTTTAAATCCTTCCTTATCTGTCCATGTGGTTAAACTGAATTAAGTATTATTATCACATATTTTGAAAAGGGATCCAGAGCCTATTTGTTAGATGCAGTATGAAAATATCACCAATTCCTTTCCTTTTTACCATGATTATTAGGTGGGAGATTCAAAATGAACATTATCCTCAGGTTAATCATGGCCAGCTTTATGTGAAATGACAACAAATATACTGGGACCCCATTGATTACTTTGTTTCTATGAGGCGTATTGTAAGAGGTTGAATTCAAAGCAGAGTGGTAATGACTACTGTCAGGCTTGGCCTTCCTGAAGTACTCCCTGATTACCTCTCACATAACTCCTACCTCTACCTCACACATGTTTACACTTCTGATCATCAAAAACTGGCACAACTCTTCACTGATCCTTCCTCCTGAGGATTAATATGCCAGAAGTGAGGCTTTAACAATTTCTGGTGTATGTCACCCTAAGATACTGATGGAGAGTTGGGGGAAGAATATATATTCTATTGACTCATCTCCTCTAATTTGTGTAATAATCACAATTCTCCAGAGAAACAGAACAAATAGAATATATAAAGGTAAAAACTAAGAGATGTATCATGAAGAATTCTGACAAAATTAGGGAGGCTGAAAAGTTCCACGATCTGCTATCTGCAAACTGGAGACCTAAGGAACCTGTTGGGGTAGTGCTAGCCCAAACCCAAAAGCCTGAGAATCAGGGGAGTCTATGGTGTGAGTCTAGTCCAAGTCCCAAGACCCAAGAACCAACAGAACTGATGTCCAAGGGCAGGAGAAGATGAATGTCCCAGCTCAAGAAGAGAGAGATAATTTGCCCTTCCTCTACCTTTTTTTTTTTTTCTGGCTCTCAGCAATTGGATGATGTCCACTCACATTGGTGAGAGTGATCTTCTTTACTCAGTCTACAGATTCAGATCTAATCTTATCTGGAAACACCCTCATAGACACACCCAGAGATAATGTTTAACCAGTTGTCTGGGCATCCCTTAGCCCAGTCAAGTTGACACGTGGAATTTCTCACAAGTAGAAAGAGAGAATTTTACTAACCATAGAATTCAAAACCTTCTCTGACACAATTGAGTTGTCTAACATGGTTATTTTCAGACTAGTAATACATTTTAAGAAAAAAAAAAAAACATACTTGCTATTTAAAACCTAAACATGCTGTGGTAGGCAGTTTCTGACCTGGCTGTAATGACTCCCACATCCTGATATTATGTAAGGCTTTCTGTAATCCATTCCCTTAAGTACCGAAGAAGTGATAAAATTTCACTTCCATGTTAGGATTACAAAAGATGTTAAAGTTTTATCTTGTTTTTATACATATACACACTCATTCTCTCTCTGGCCCTTCTTACATGTTTCCTCTGATAAAGCAAGCTGAAGAGGCTCATGTGGCAATAAATTTTGGATGACAACAACCAGTGAAGAACCAAGGTTCTCTGTCCACCAGCTCTCAAGGAACAAAAATGAGTGAGCTTAGAAGCTGATCTCTCTACAGTTGAGCCTTCAGATGAGACCATAACCCTAGCCAAAATCTTGTTTTCATCCTGGTGAGAGATTCTAACACAGAGGACCCAGACAAGCTGTGCTCCCACAAAATGATGAGATGATAAGCATGTGCTATTTTAAGCATGTAAATTTTGGAGTAAGTGGTCCCACCATAATAGATAATAGTGTATATAAATAGTATGATATTTGACTTTTTTCCCAAGGAGGAAAAAGAATACAAATATTCTATAGGAAAATTTCAAACATGGTTACATAACCACAAATAAAAACTGAAGAAATATTTTATATTCATATGTCCAATTCAAGGAATCAAGTAGAATTGTCACGTAAGGATGGAGTGGAGCATAATAGGTAGCAGACACAAGAAGAGAAGTAGTGAGAAAGCCTTACCTCCCCTTGGGTAATCACTAGGTACCAGTGGATACTCTGTAGCTATTATTTTCCTTTCTGCTTCTGTCTGCCTTTCCTGCCCCGCCTCTCCACCCTATCCCCTATCTTATGAATCCCCGTGTGGTTTTTGAGCAATTTTTTTTTTTTCCTTCTCTGATTGGCCTTAGTGACCTTTTGTTTCCCAGGTACTCAAAATGTGTATATGGGTCAAACGATGGGGTTGTGTACACATCGTCTGCAATTTGGTACAAACGAGGTTGAGAGGACTATGAATGTCTCTGCAAGGAGGAGAAGGGGAATCAGGTCACTACTTGCGTATTCATGATTAAAGTTATGTTAGTTGTTAGTCACTTTTGCTTACCCCTGCGTCGGAATGGTTGTGTTAGAAAAATGGAAGAAATTATTCCTTCCCCAAAATGAATTAGTTTGCTGATTTTTGTACCCTGGAAGAAGGGACTGAAAAAAAGAAGTTGAAGCTGCCTCGATTATTCTCAAAAGTCAATTAGAAGTATGGTACAATACTATTGGGGCAATCTAAGACATATACTTTGCCAAATAAAGGGGTAAATTGGTTTTGAGGATGCTAGACAGGCAGGGTTAAAAACTAAATCCAAAAGCTTGGGGCTTTGTGTCACTTCAATTTCCACCATTATTTTTTGATACATTTTTTTCCTCAATGCTTTATGGAGAGTAAGGAGTTTCCAAATACCCTGAACTAAAAGTCAGAAGATTTTCGACTTACAAAGAACACAAGGACTTTGCCAAGGAGCCTGGCTTTTCAAAGACTGGGTCAATTTTCAAGACACATTGTCCTCAAAGTAGAAAAATCAAAAGGACCCAAGTTTCACAGAGTTCTGATCTCTACACTGATATTGATTTGTTACATGGCCTAGGGCCAGATGTTGAACCTCCCATAGTTTCTTCTCCTTCTTATCTGTGAAACAGAGATGAAAATTCTGAGCCTCAAAGTGATTTGGTGGAAATTAAATAATAGCATAAAGCCTTTTGAAAGGGTGAAGTGATAAATGTTTCCTTTTGACTTCTTTCAGATGTTATGAAATTTTCCATTTAAGTGAAAATTAACTTCAAACACATCACACTTCAGTTTTGACCTAATCACCTGTTAATTAGTGGTTCTAAACTATTAATTGTGGTATGTCTAAAACAGCAAATGTGAGTGGATACACTGAAAGCTCCTATCCAGAGTAGCCTAGAATAAAGCCTTGCCCATGACTGTACCTGTCCCCATAGCCCCTTTCACAACTCCTGTGTGCACAGGCAGATATACAAAATTTAACTAAAATTTAAAATATTGTATCCTTTGTGTTTTCATTGCCTCTAGGCAAATATAGGATATGCATTTTTAAATGTTCATGAATAATAAAAAATAAAACAAGAGCATCCAGAGAATGCTAGCATTTCTTTTCAAATAATTGTTTTATTTATAGTTCATTAAAGATCTAGAAAGACTTAAAGAGCAAGGTGAAGTCCCAACATATGTCATTTAAAAGCAGGATGGCATAGTAGTTAAGCATTTGGGCTCTGGAATCAAACTCAGCTTGAGCTCAAATCTCAGATCAGTCAACTACTGGCAGTGTGTAATTGGATAAAAGAAAGATTTATATTTGTATTTTCTTTTTTCCATAAAGAGTTCCCTGAGATCAGAGAAAATGTCTTGTTGCCTGTCAAATCTGAAGCATCTAATGCATAGTAGGCTTTGCCTCACAATATTCTAAGAAAAAAAAATGAAGTATTTTGTACCCCAATAAATGTGCCCTAGAATAACCCTACATTGAAGGTTGGAAAAGGGAAAGATGGCTCTTCAACCATCTTTCTCAAATACCAAGAGTAGTTTTCTAAGGATTTGTTTTACCAGTATTTAGAAAAAAACTTCTACCCAGAAAGCACAGTGACAGATGTAGAATTGCTGCAGAAGAAATCATGTGCCCTATTAGAGGACACCACAGTGGTTTCTTTCAAGCCAGTTTTCTTAGGGAAGTACAAATCTCTTCTTGCACAGGAGTGGAATTACTTATTATACTCAGCCTCACATGAAGCTTAACTACTTGCCAAGGCTGCTCAAAGGCTTCTGGTGGCCTGCTCCTTTTGATGGTTGAGAATGGGTTCAGTGTGTCCAATGCTTATGTAATATAATGTGCAATCAGCTTTCAGTTCTCTAGGGATGAAAGCTTTAAGCTCAAGCCCAGAGAATAACTAGATTGGAAAGGACAGTCACCTGGATAGCAATCCTACAGCTATTATGTTGTAGCTGATACAAAAAGTGAAGTTAGAATTTTGACCGATTAATGCTGAGGTTATGCAAAAAAAAAAAAAAAAAAAAAAGAAATCCTAAATTCGTCCTATATAGAGCATTGGATAGTACTGTTTGGTTTCCTGTAATCTCCTTTTTTAGCAACTGTTTAATTTTCCTCCAAATGTGATTATAGAAAATAGCCTGTCCAGTAATTTTTTATCAAATCTGTCTTTTGTCTCTGTAATGACTTTGATAAATGGCCTGAATACATACATGTACAGTTTTAAATAAAAGAAAGAGCCAGTGTAATCATTGGATCCACTTATAGAAAGAGCAGTATTAGGGTAATAAACTTAAGAAAAAGTATTGACAAGGAGTCAGGAGCCCTGGGTGTGTGTCCTTGTGCCATCATTATCTAGCCAGAATCCTTTAAGGAGTTCATTACCTTTCTTTGAGCTTTGGTTTTCTCCTAGGAAGAATGAAAATGCAGTGCTACCTAATCTCCATACTGAATCGATGATCTCTCCTGTCTCCTCCAAGCCATCTATAAATGCTCACTCACTGAGGGGATATTTGCCTTATGCTATAAAAAAAAAATTTCCAGGAAAAATATCCACATTCAATTCTACATTTTATCTTCACACTCCTTCCTGCAGTAACACAACTTTGGAAATGATATTCCTGCTCTCTTCCCAGAAGATGAGGTAGTAAGACAGGGAATACCTAAAGAAAATGGAAAATATATGTGAAGGAGGTGGCCAGCCAAGAAACTGCCTAATGTACTGGAGATCTAAAGTGACCTTTTAAGGTTAAGTACAGAGCCTCCTAATGAGGTCCTCATGCACTTTATTAGCTGCCATCCAGGCTGTTCCCTCTAAAGCAGAGCTACATAGAATGTCAAGGACATTGGGTTTCAAATACAGTCACCAGCTGGGTGACCTCATCTGAAAAGGGAGCATGAGCCCTACCTCGCTGGGTTTCTCTCAGGGTTGCAAACCACATTTTATATAAAAGTGCTTACCCAATACTCAGCTCACAATAAATCACCAGTACATTTGAATCTAAATTGAGTGGACTGTTCCCAGTACCATATGGAAACCGCCACTTGCACATTAAGAGTTTCTGGCTGCATTGATCTAATTGGAGGAGGGACAAGAAGTTAAATATCAGTCCCACAGCCCTTTTGTAAATAATACCAAATTATTTTGGTTCCCATCAGATAATAAGTAATTCTGTGGCAGGAATGGGGAAAGGAAGAGGAAATATTATCCAGACATTCCAATGTCCTGAAGTTAATTTCCAGAAATAGTAGGCTAAGAGTGTTTCAGTAGATTTTCTTATAGACAGTATAAATTATGTTCCTAGATGTATAACACATAAATCTAGAATTTATAGAAATAAAAATAATTTTTTAAAAATCTCATAACAGCTCTGATGAAACCTTAGTGAATCTTAAATAAGCTATTCTAAACCTTATCACAGAGTTTTGCAAATTTGTGAAGGAAACTCTCTGTATTTTTAGATCTTGATTTCTTCTAAAGACATTTATTATATAATATCTGCAGTCTTTATGAACTGTTTCTTCAATGTGGATAGCTTTTTCTCATTTTACCTTCAGACAACTTCAAAATAAGTCATATTTTATGTATGCATTAGGTTTTGATATATTTATGCATTTATTTTGTAACTTGAGGAATCAAAAACTTTTAAGTTATTTGTGTTCAAATAATTTTTAGATTTTAAAAAATAATTCAGATAAATACAAAGTGCATGTTCATCAAGTTAGAAGCTGACACAGAAGACTTTAGACCTCCAGTGTGACTCTGAACAGCTACCATGAGACCAGTGAAGAGCATTTGATTACAGGCAGCAATTGGTATCTGTGAATTTTAGCATGGAGTGAACAGAGTAGGTTGACAGAATACAAAGTCTAGAAATACGTAAGTAAACCAATATTCAGGAATGAAGATGGGTAGTAGGTAATTGACAGCTTTAGTTCATGTGACAGGTCTTCTGGCTGCTCAAAGACACATATGGTTAATTTATGTCATGAAGAGTTAGTATCAAAATGGTTCAACGGAAATCAAAGCTTGAGAGATGAAAGTCTTCAATTCTGTGGATTCAGATTTGTCTGCGTTTTTAAAATTGTTGAAATGGATCCATCAGAGTTTATGTGCATGAATAATCAAGGGGCCTTGTGAGAAGTAAGTTATCCTAAGGGAAGGGAATCAGAAAATATACATTTGACTCACTGTCAGTAGGTTTTGATTGAAGCGGACATATTTTGAAACCGCATGATGCAGTCTACTGAAGTTGGCCCTCAAGATAGTTCGTGTGACTCATTCCTCAGTGTTTTAAGAAAGGGATTCTATCCCCACTCCCCCCAAAAAAGGGTTTTAAAATGAAAGGTCCAGATTATAAAAATCATCACAGGAAACTAGGAGTACAAGACAGGAGGACTTTGTGAGCTTATTAGAGAAGTAAAAAGGCAGATCATTTTTCCAATTTCAGTATGAGAGGATGGAAGTGATAAGAAATTGAAATGTACGTAGTTCTTTAGAGTGGAAAAGATATAACAGACCTTGTTATACAGGTGGAATCATTCCCCGGGGAGCTTGAAGGGAATGGGTCTCATGCCAACTTCAGAAGCAAAATGGTGGTATTAGCAACACCACCAAGTAGACTACAATGGGCTTATCCTCTAGCATAGAAGAGTTTGAGTTAGGCTATAAATACTTTTTCTGTTGCAAGAAATACTCATTCAAATAAGCAAAAGGAGGAGGAGGAATATATTGGCACATAGAAAGGTAACTCATGAAAAAGAAAGAAGTACCGTCAATGTTTACTGGCTAGAGGAAAAAAATACTTCAGAAAACAGCTTACCTCTGTTTTTTTATGTGTTTTTAATCACCATATATTGCTTTCCTTCCCTCTGCAAACTTCCATTTCTCTTTCACCAAGAGTACTGTGGAAAATAAACACCACCTTGCTATTCCACATGAACTTTTAGCTCCAGAGCCATTAACGCACCAGCACTCCATTGTCCCAAATAAGAAAATTGTATGAGAGAAAACCTAGTCAACTAACTGAAGTCAGATCCTTTGTGGGTAAATATGTAGGGTCACACTCAACATATATGGATACACAAATGTAGGATTGGGGTTTAAAGGGTAGTTCTTAGAATTAGGGCATTACATGTGCAGTTACTCCAACAAGTCTCCAACATACAGGTATTTCTATTCTAGTTTCTTCTAGTACCTGTTAGAAGAAAATTGGTGGGATTATAGGAGTATTTAAAATTCTATGAGAGATATCTGAGACAGAACAATTACTAATGTGACTCTCTATGGATTCCAGAATGATCAGGTCTCAGAAATACGTGACACAGCAGAGGCCCACTAAAGGTAGAAAGATCATGATGACATTTTCCTTTTTTTACTATCATGAGTCAAAGAAGAAATGTGACCACCTGTCTTGGTCACATTTGCCCAATTATTATTTGGATACTAAAATGTTAAAGAAGGTAATGAATATCAGATTCAACATTAAAGAATCATGCTATGGTCCACTGTTGTGTGAATAATACATAACCAAAGGGCTGCATCCACTGGGTCAACGCTTCCATGCTTTAGATATGGGATTCTTTGTCTTTTCTTATGTCAAACATTGTTAAGTGTAATAAACCAAGGCATTGTCTAACATGGTCACTCTAACTGGCTGTGAAAACGATTGCATTTTCAGTTTTAGAGGTTATATAGTATAAAACTATTCCATAAGATAGAACTTATTTTACTAGGTATACTTTTTGTTTGAATCAAGTTATAATAGACATGATGAAATTATCCTGAAATCCTAGACTACAGTAAATTCTCAATGTCATCAGTAGGTTCTTGAAAACTTTGACTTTAAGGCAAACAATGTATAATAAACCAATTTTACCATAGGCTAATTGATACAAACAAAAGTTAAATTCCTATGGCATATTTCTGGTCACAAAATATCACCAAACATCTAAAGACCAAAACATTTCTACATTAAACGTTGAAATGAATGTGAGCTATTCCTACATTTAAGAAAGATTAATGAAAGCAAGATAATTATTATCCATTTATTCCAGTTCAGGTCTAGGTGACTGAAGCCCATCTAGCAATTTAGGACACAAGGCAGGTACCAGTTCTGGACAGGACAAGTTCCCATTGCAGTGCAAACTCATACATACATCCACACTCACCAAGACGGGGACAATGTAGACAGCTAATTCTTCTAATGTGCACACCTGTGGGATGTGGGAGGAAACCAGAGTAGCAGGTAAAAACCATACAGACATGGGGAGAATGTGCAAACTCCACAAACAATGGTGCCAGCTGAGAGTTAGTTTTATTTCTCAACAAAGGAAGACAACATTGAACAAAACACTACTGAAGGACTTACTGTGCTATGTTGGAAGTGACTTGAATGGTAATTTTTTCAAGTGATTGCCAAATGTGTTCAAGTGCAAGGATCCTTTTAGGATCAAAACAAAAATCTTATGGATCTGCAGATTCTGCTAGTTTCAAGTGATTGAGAAATTACTTTATAACAAAGAGCCACTATAAATTGAGATCATTTTTTGAAAAATTTTATTACATTAAATACATTGCAATGTGTTATGAGCAGTCACTAGATATTTATAAATAAAGATCGGTGCCAATTTGGAATTGAGAATATTAAAAAAATAACTCAGCAACCCTCAGGAACCTATGGTCAACAGGTTAGTAATCATTAGTTTTTGACATAATCTCACTGTACAGATGAAGGGACTGGAGTTAAAACAACAACAACAACAACAACTGAGTGGTTTTCCTAAAGTCAAAAATCTAGAGCATTACTGGGAGAACCAGGGTGAATTTAGTTCAGTAGATAAGGATATCAGTTTAACACTCTTTGTCTGTCTCAAAGATCAAATTACTTCATTAAAAAATATTTAAATATCATTATTTTGCATGTATTTTATATATATTTTTCAAATACATGTCTCAAAAACATATTAAATGTTTATTAAATTATATATTTACATATAATATATATTATATTGTATGCTAGATATAGTGAATATGATATTTTGAATTTTATATATGTGTATACAAACTCTACGATCTAAACTATCGCAACTGTTTTTCTTCCTTTTTTTTTTGAGACGGAGTCTCCCTCTGTTGCCCAGGCTTGAGTGCAGTGGTATGATCTCAGTTCACTGCAAGCTCCACCTCTTGGGTTTGCGCCATTCTCCTGCCTTAGCCTCCCAAGTAGCTGGAACTACAGGCGCCTGCCACCACGCCTGGATAATTTTTTGTGGTTTTAATGGAGACGGGGTTTCACGGTGTTAGCCAGGATGGTCTCGATCTCCTGACCTCGTGATCCGCCCACCTTGGCCTCCCAAAGTGCTGGGATTACAGGAGTGAGTCACTGTGCCCAGCCAATACAACTATTTTTCAGTGAATAACATTTAGATACTCTTGTAGCCAAATGGCTTCACGACTAAAACTTCAAGCTTTGGAATGATTATTTCCTTTACCCCGTAGTATGGGGGAATTTTGAAAACTCTCTTAGCTTACCCCAAGGAGGCAGTCTAACACTGTCAGAGTATTTAAACATATTTCTTCTTTATTTTTCTGGCTATTAGACATTAAATTAGTTTACAAGAAGTATAAGAAAGCCATAAAAATATTAATAATAAATATTAAAAATAATACTATTATGATATTTTGAATTATATATATGTATACAAATTGTACAATCCATACTATCACAACTATTTTTCTTTTTTTTTTTTTTGAGATGGAGTCTCGCTCTGTCGCCCAGGCTGGAGTGCAGTGGTGTGATCTCAGCTCACCGCAAGCTCCGCCTCTTGGGTTTGCACCATTCTCCTGCCTCAGCTTCCCAAGTAGCTGGGACTACAGATGCCTGCCACCATGCCCTTCATCACTGTTCCAAAGAGGTGAATGGGTAGCTGAGAAGGCAAAAGTGCCTTCCATTGATTGAGACACAATTCACATCAGTCTCTAAGTGCCTAACCTGTATCCAGCCAATAATAACACTTTAGTCACTTACTTTGGAGAATCCTTCATACCTCAACCACTAGACATATCTTCAGTGAAATTCTACAGTTAAAATATCTCCAGCCTCTTCTTGAAGGAAAGAAATGCCTCAGATGAAAGTAGTATGTTTTTTCATATGCATAGTATGATGCATACTACTTTGCATAGTAGATGCAAAGCATCTACATATTGGTGAAATATAACTGTGGTGCATAATTCACTTCTGTAATAAAAATAATTTTCTAAATATTATAGTTAACAGAGATTTTTTCTCCCTTTAAAATAAAAGTGAATACATTGCTTCAATATTGTTAGCTCCACTTTCCTATTTGGAACAAATTTTGGAAAAGTACACATCATCATGGTCATTTACTTCAACCATTTGGTGAGTTGCATTAATCTTTGCACCTTCTTTTGAAAGATAAGCCACATTTAATGGTCTTGCTAAATAATATAGAGCTTTCAAACATCTGAAGGGCAGCATGGTAAGGCTCCACTAGACTGAACTGGGCATTCACATCCCATTTATAAAGATTCCTAATGCATTCTTCATTATCATTCTAGTCACTCATTGAGTTCCATTATAACTTATATTGATTCTATTTTCAGCAAGAGTCTGGGGATGAGACAAAGAAGTAATTAAGTAGTTTTTCAAAGGATAACCACTGTCACCTAAAATCATTAAAGGAGAATAAAAATACCTACCATCCTCTACCATATCAAAACTAATTGGTAATAATTAAAAGGTTATCTTCCCGAAACATTAAAATTTGGAAAATTTGGAGAAACTGGAACCGTATTGCTATCTTAAACTGACCAGTTTGGGAATGCTTGTATAGTCATGATTTGGTGTGCATTCACATCTGTCTTGGATATCAGCTATGTTCCAGGAATAGCTTCATCCATGAAAATGTTTACTTTAAAAATTAATGTCTTATATAAATACTATGTACACTTTGAGCATATTCCTGGACATTGCTTAGTAGAAAATTGATGTTAGCTTTAAAGCATTCAAATAGGTTCAGCTAAGAGACTGAAAAGAAATAGCTCTGCCTAAAAGAAATGGCAAGATAGGCAGTATCATTTTTAAATAAAAAATTTAAATATGCCCTCTGGCTCTGGTACTTTAATTCAAGGAATTGGCATGCTATAAATGTAACTATGAAATGTGTAAACAGGAGCCATGAAAATTTACAAGTTGTTAAAAACTTGTGCCAACAGATAAGTGAATCCTCTGTAATAGTACATGGAGGATCTATCTGACATAGAAGCAGACCTGCTCACATCAAGTCACATGTGACCATTTAGAAAATTAAGTATGGTTGGCTCTCTATAAGTGGTAGGTTCAGATATTTCCTTCCATAAGTGTGGCCAGCCAGTACTTTACAGGACAGACAGTATACTTTTTTTTTTTTTTTTTTCAGAAAAAGAGGCTGAGTCATTTAATCCAAACAAGACTGAAGACAAGCTTGGTATTCAGCCAACCTACTGCCGCTTCAATCCCAAGAATGCTATACCTGAAGTAATTGATCAGATTGTTGTTTCAGTGATTAACAAAATTGTGTTCTTTGGAGATGTACGAGAGGCCATAGAGACAAAGACAGAGAAATAGAGGCAAGTAGAATAGATATGATCCCTACATCATCATTCAAACCGAAATAGTTACCCTAATAACGGGCTTCTGTACAAGATAATAAAGACTTCTGGTGCTAAAAGCTAGTTTTAAAATATAGATTTATTATCTTATAGATAAAATCCCTCATTTCTGATGGAAAGAAGTTGCACAAGTGTCTGTCAAGTTATTAGAAATAGGATCAGGAAGAGAACCTAATCCTAGATCATACATGACCAAAAGGATTTATGGATGTGTGTCACTCTCCATGGTGCTGATACTCTTCATTTGCGAGCTTGTTTTTAACTCCTGGCATATGGCGATTCTCTCCCAATTTCTCCCAGTTTTCACAGTTTCTTTTTTTATTTGTATGTGTTGCCCTGTGAATAAACCATATTATATTGTTATAAAGCAAACTGAACTCTGATGTATAATTCACAATATATGTAATTATTTGTCAATTCTATCACATTTCTAGTACTTACAATCTACGTCTAACACACGTTCACACACACAGTCGCACATTTTATGCTTTCATAATTCACTCATGCTTCTTTCATTTCGTGCCAATAATATAATAATTTAAATAGTAAATTAATGCACAAAATATTGGAAAACATTTGCACACTTCCTCCTAAGAGACCACTAAAAATGACCTAAAATATCTTATGGAAATAACCCTGCTCTGGAATCCTACTCAAAACATAAAGTCTCAAAATATTATCATGCTAACTTTGGATCTCTCTTTCCAGTGTGGATTCACATTAATCAAACTCAGATGAAAAATAAATTTTTTAGAAGTTAAATGATTGAGTCTACATGGCCAGCTATTATATTTTACATGCAGACTCATAAGAAAAACCTAATCAAAATCAAGTTGCCATTTCATTAAATAAGTAGAAACAAAATTGTCTTGAAGGCAGACTTAAAGTTTTTGTTTTCTATAAAACATTACTGCAAATTAGACACTTTATAGAGGCAGACCTGTGAATATATGCTCTTATCTTTCTTGTTACACTACAATATTGGGAGTTTTTATCTTTATATAAATCTTAACTACCAGACAGTGCAGGGGCAAAGACTGTGTTATGTTCATCTCCTTACCAATAGACTTAACACAGTGCCTTAATGGTAGAGTGTGCAGAGCAGATGTCATTGAATGAGTTAATGATAGAAGAGTCAATTTGAGAGCTAGAACAGTCAAAAACAAAGGGAGTGTCTGAGTGAGAGTAGAAGACTAAGTGATTTAAAAATGACTATGCTCATCATGCATCACAAGGCATAATTAAGTATTCTTGAATCTAAGGCAAAAATTATTCTTCAATCATATATCCTCCATATGCATAGTCAAAATCGAGACCACAGGGATGTTGGCATATTTAGTTTGGGATATGTGCTAAATAGCATATTTATACTCCTCCACATCTGTTCTTCACTCTATGACATTGGAGCTTTGGGTAGGGTGGAGAAATTGGAGGAAAGGAGAAAAGTAAGGTCATCTCATATATTCCTGAGCTTCCTGTCTGTGGGGTTGCCATGGGCTGGCTGCATCCCATGGCCAAAGGTCTCGGTTCCTGTCAGGCTGCCCTCTCTCCACAGACTTTATAGAAAGCTGCTGACAAACAAAATCCTTATTTCTATTTAGGGTCTAATGTCAACCTTCCCTCTCCAGCTTGTGGGTACTCCACTCTCCCTTGTTGTTCTCTGTTACCTACAGGTACCTTTGCAAACAGATTTTTTAAATGCTCTTCAAAAACCTGGTTTGTATAGAACTAGGTTCCTGCCAGGACCTTGACCCACTTGGGACAATCAAAGAAATAGTCACATAAACATTCTTGCATGCAAGGAATATCATTACAACTCTGTCCATTTCCTTAGTATGGCCTATAAGATACACAAGATTTTGGAGATCACTTAGCTATATACAATGTTTCATACTCTTAGATACTGTGACCTATTTTCTCACTACTGAACTTTGAAATTTGGAGAAGTGGGAAAAATTACGCATGAATTATAGATATTTTTAGGGATAATACCCAGACATTACTTTAAAATATGACAAGTTAGACCTAGAAATATCTTACAAAGGTTGAGAATGTCCAGTTTCAGTTCTACTGAAACTATTCCAAGAAAAGGAGAAGAGATTTCTTCCTAACTCATTCTATGAGGCCAGCATCATTCTGACACCAAAACCTAGCAGATATCGAACCACACACACACACACACACAATCAGGCTGGGTGCGGTAGCTCATGCCTGTAATCCCAGCACTTGGGGAGGAAGAGGCAGGCAGATCACCTGAGGTCAGGAGTTGGAGACCAGCCCAGCTAACATGGTGAAACTCCATTTCTACTAAAAGTACAAAACGTTAGCTGGGCTTGGTGGCACAGGCCTGTAGTCCCAGCTACTCAGGACACTAAGACAAGAGAATCCCTTGAACATGGGAGGCAGAGGTTACAGTGAGCCGAGATCATACCATTGCACTCCAGCCTGGGCAACAAGAGTGAAACTCCGTCTCAAAATATATATATATATATTTATTTTGTATAGATTTTGTATATATTTATATATATATAAAAAACTGAATCCAGCATACATCAGAAAAGCTAAGCCACCATTATCAGGTAGGCTTTATTCCTGGGATGCATGGTCAAATACCCTCAAAAACTAGGCATCAAAGCTACGTGCCTCAAGATAATAACAGCCATCTATAACAAACCCACAGTCAACATCATACTGAAAGAGCAAAAGCTTGAAATATTCCTTTTGAGAACCAGAACAAAACCAGGATACCCTCTCTCACTATTCCTATTAAATAAAATACTGGAAGTCCCAGCCAAAGCAATCAGGCAGGGGAAAGAAATAAAAGGCATCCAAATAGGAAGAGTGGAAGTCAAATGATTTCATTTCACAAATGATTTAATTCTATACTTAAAAAAGCCCACAGTCTCTGCCCAAAGGCTCCTAGGTCTGATAAAGAACTTCAGTAAAGTTTCAGCATACAAAATAAATGTATGAAAATCAGTAACATTTCTATACACCAATAACATCCAATTGAAAATACAATTCTATAACGATAGCCACCAAAAGAATAAAATACCTGGAAACACAGCTAACCAGGAAAGCAAATGATCTCTACAATGAGAATTATGAACTATTGTTAAAAAATATAGAGAGAGAGAGATGACAAAAACACACAGAAAAATATTCCATGCTCATGGATAGGAAGAATCAATATTGCTAAAATGGCCATACCACCAAAAGAAATTTACTTCTGAATTCAAAGTTATTCCTATCAAAGTACCAACAACATTTTTTTACAGAATTTTTTAAAAATGAAAAACTTATTTGAAACCAAATAAAAGAGCCTGAATACTCAAAGCTTTTCTATGCAAAGGAACAAAGCTGGAATCATCATACTACTCAAATTCAAACTATACTACAAGGCTACAATACCTAAAAGATTATGGATACTGGTACAAAAATAGACACATAGACCAAAGGAACAGGCTAGAGAACCCAGAAATAAAGCCACACATCTAAAACCATCTGATTTTTCACAAAGCCAACAATAACAAACAATAAGGAAAGGACTCCCCGCCAGGCACGGTGGCTCATGCCTGTAATCCTAGCGCTTCTGGAGGCCAAGGCGGGCAGATCACCTGAGGGCAAGAGTTTGAAACCACCCTGGACAATATGGTAAAACACCATCTACACTAAAATTATATAAATTAGCCGGGCGTGGTGGAGGGTGCCTGTAATCTCAGCTACTCTAGAGGCTGAGGCAGGAGAATCACTTGATCACTTGAAGCTGGGAGGAGGAGGTTGCAGTGAGCTGAGATAGTACCATTGCACTCCAGCCTGGGCAATAACAGTCAAACGCCATCTCA
>NW_012112919.1:174694-177441 GCF_000951035.1 Colobus angolensis palliatus | reverse complement strand
TGAAACAACAAAAAGAAGTTGACAAATGAGACTGGATTAAGCTAAAGAGCTTCAGCACAGCAAGAGAAACTACCAACAGAGTAAACACACAACCAACAGAATGAGAAAAAAACAAAAAAACTGGCAAACTATGTTTTTTAGCAAAGGTTTAATATGTAGAATCTATTAAAAAATCATAATTCACCAAGCTAAAAACAAACTTTATTAAAAATGAAAAAAGAACATGCACATACACTTCTCAAAAGAAGACACACATGCATCCAACAAGCATATTAAAACGCTCAATATCACCAATCATTAGAAAAATGCCAATTGAAACCACAAGATACCATCTCACATCAGTCACAGTAGCCATATTAAAAAGGCAAAGAATAATAGATGCTGGTGGGTAGTGAAGAGAAAGCTTATGCACTGCTAGAGGGAATGTAAATTTTTCCAGTCACTGTGGAAAGTACTCTGGAGATTTCTCAAAGAATTTACAACCAAACTACCATTTGACCCAGCAATTCCATTATTTCGTATATACCCCCAAAATAGAAATCATTCAACTGTAAAGACACATACATGCTTATGTTAATCACAGTACTATTACAATACTATTTACAATGGTACTAAGTACTAGTACTATTGTACTAGTACACAGTCCTCTTTACAATAGCAAAGACATGGAATCATCTGGTGTCCTTCAATAAATGGATTTTACAAATGGAGTGTATATACATATATATAATTTCATTGCATATATATATGCACACAATGTAATATAGATGCATATTGCACAATAATGTAAATACACAATCATATTTCATTATATATATTTCATGATATATATACAAACACACAATGAAATAGTATTCAGCCACACAAAGATAAAATTCCGTCCTTGGCAGCAACAGGGATGAACCTGGAGGTCACTGTGTTAAGTAAAATAAGCCAGGCATTAAAAAAAAATACTGCACATTCTCACCAATACGTAAAATCTAATAAAGTTGCTGTCATAGAAATAGAGAGTACAACGGTGGTTACTATAAGCTAGGATGTGTAAGAGTGGAAATGAGAGAAGCAGCTACAGTGGGTTGATGTGGAATGGAGTGAAGAGGCTAGATTATCCAGAATGTATATGAGATAATCAGAGTTAACCAAGGAGTGGGTAAAATTAAAATGATCATGGTAATTACTTGGAGCACCAAAGAACAAACATTGATAATGCAAGATCTGTTGTTTTATTCCTAGATACATGGAATACATTTCTTTGTTATTAAGATGAACATACTTTAAGCATAATGCTTCGTTATGCTTAAAAATACCTTTTTTTAGCCAGGCACAGTTCAGCACTTTGGGAGGCTGAGGTGGGTAGATCACAAGGTCAGAAGATCAAGACCATCCTAACAAGGTGAAACCTTGTCTCTACTAAAAACAAAAAAACTTAACCGGGCATGGTGGTGGGTGCCTGCAGTCCCAGCTACTTAGAAGGCTGAGGCAGAACAATGCTGTGACTCCAGGAGGTGGAGCTTGCAGTGAGCTGAGATCACACCACTGCACTTCAACCTGGGCAACAGGGCGAGACTCCATCTTAAAAACAAAAAACCTTTTTTCCCAAGCTGCCATTGAACTTTTAGCCAACACCTTTTTCCTTTTCTTCAACATCTTCACATTTCTTCAGGATCAGAAATCGAAGCCCCATGACCTCATCAGCTGTAACTCGGCCTCCATTCATGTAGTAATGTTCCTCACTGTGGTGGATGCTTGGCCTCCAGATATACTTGAATCACTGCACTTAGGGAATGAGTTCAAATGTAATTCCTTGTCTAAACAGAGTGAGGATGGGCCTGTGTATCTGTAACACCTGTCTCCTGAGTGTACACCAGGCCGGCACCATCAGCCCCAGCAACTGCTGTTTGGCAAGGCTTCAACACAAATTCACAGTAACATTAGCAGCGTTAATTTTTTTTTTTTTCATCCATCAATTTGTCTTTCAGTTGTAGCATAATATTCTTCACTGTGGCTTCTTCTAATGTGACCCAGACCACTCAACTTAAGGTCAGCAAATACTGTTCACTTTCTCCCATGAAGTTCTTCATGTGAAAAGTATTTTTTATTCTTGACATTATCCAGGGATGTCTTCATTATAGGAATGACACTGCATTCAATTGCACACATGGGGATCCTTTTCTCTAGGCATCAGAGGCAATCTCAGCACCTTCAGAGCACCAGCTTCTCTCCATGAGCCGTCCCAGAGAAAAGGGCCACTCAGACCATTCCGCTGTTAGTGAGCTACTTTTGGGTCATGTGCTGGATGGAACTCACCATCTCATTTTCTTCAACCCTGCTGTGAACGTGTAACCCAGTCATCTTGAGTATGGAGAACCTTGTGGGCAATGTCTATGCCACTGCTGTTACACTGGTACAAATCAGCTCTGATAATAAGATAGTTGTCATTCTGCAAAACATGCAAAGTGCTATAAAGCTTTAAAAAGTTGACGATGGAAAACATTTCCAGAAAATAGTCATCTCCTATAGTTAAATTGTTCAAGTAGCCCTGGAGTTCTTTTTATCTTATTTAATAAAATGCATGGAATCACACTTTTATTACATTTATATGCTTTAAACTGATGCATCCAAGGACCATGTAATTTCTTTAATTCAATGGTCTACCATGGGTTGACATTTCTTACATTTTTATTTTCATTTTATCTTGGTAGCAGAAAATGTTTCTCTCGAAGTATTCCTTTTTTTTTTTTTTTTTT
>NW_012112919.1:171221-173981 GCF_000951035.1 Colobus angolensis palliatus | reverse complement strand
CAAAGAACTCAAACAAATTTACAAGAATTTTAGCTTTTATACTATACTTGTTCGTTAGAACTTCCCTGACCAGAAATATGTCAATTTGGATTTTACATCTAACCTAGAATTTATTTTAAAGGGTTTTAAATATTTACATGTAATTAGATATTATATGGTTACACAATATTTTCCCACATGTGCTATAATTGACATAAAAATTGTATATAAGGTATACAATGTGATGTTTATGTATATGTAAATATGCATAAAATTATTACCACAATCAAGCTAAATAACATATTCATCAATTCCCATAGTTACTGTTGGTGTGATAAGAATATGTGAGATCTTCTTTATTAATAAAATTTACCTATACATTAGCTCTAGCCTCCATGCTGTATATTAGGTCTCCAGTACTCACTCATCTTATAAAATAGGTTTGTACCATTTGGCCATTATCTCACTTCCCCAAGCCACAGCCCTTGGTCACTACCATTCTACTCTCTGTAACCACAATTCAAGCCCTTTTTTAGATTCCACATATAATTGAGATAATGCAGTGTTCATCTTTCTGTGTCTGGCTTATTTCACTTAGCATAACGGCCTCAAGATGATCTGTGGGGTTGCAAATATCAAGATTTTTTCCAAGGCCTGAATTGTGTCTCTCTTACACGCACATGCACATACATACAATACATATATGTAAAATTTCCTTTTTCTTGTTGTTAGATGTAACAACGTGCCGGAGTGCAGTGGCATGACTATAGCTCACTGTAACCTCTGAAACTTTGGGTATAAATTACTCTCCCACTTCAGCCTCCAAAGTAGCAAGGACCACAGTGATACACCACCATGCCTAGCTAATTTGTAGGGACATGGTCTTGCTATGTTACCCAGCCTACAGAGTTTCACTCTGTTGCCCAGGCTGGAGTGCAGTGGCACGATCTAGGCTCACTGCAACCTCCACCTCCCAGGTTCAAGCAATTCTGCCTCAGCATCCCAAGTAGGTGGGGCTACAGGTGCCTGCTATCACCCACCTAATTTTTGTATTTTGAGTATAGATGGGATTTCACCATATTGGCCAGGCTGGTCTGTAACTCCTGACCTCATGACCCACACACCGTGACCTCCCAAAGTGCTGGGATTACAGATGTGGGCCATCCCACCTGGCCCCTTATCTATAGTTAATAATGCTTCAATAAACATAGGAGTGAAAATATCTCTTCAAGACAGTGATTTTTATTGTTCTTCGGGTATTTACTTAGACGGGGGATTGCTGAATAACATGATAGTTTTATTTTTAATTATTTGATGAGCCTCCATGCCGTTTTCCATAATGGCTTTACCAATTTACACTCCCAGTGACAGTGTACAAAGGTTCCTTTTCTCTATATTCTTGGTAACACTTACTTTCTTTTGATTTTTTGATAAATATCACCTTAAAATGTGTTTGAATGCTAACTCATTTTTGAAAGCTAACCACAGTTTTGATTTGCATTTTTCTCAGAATTACTAATGGCTTCTTTAAAAAACTAGTTTTTTGGCCATGTTTTTAAAAAATGTGTTACTTTTCGTTATTTTTATTTTGGGGGGTTAAGGTGTATGAGTTTCTTGCTGATTTTGAACACTAATCCTTTATCTGATACTTGGCATACGGGTATTTTTCTCCAATTCTGTGCATAGCCTTTTAATGTCACAGACAGTTTTTTGCTATGCAGTAAGAAACTTTTTAGCTTGATGTAGTCCCACTTTTTTTTTTTTTCCTGTGCTTTTGGTGTCAAATACAAAAAAATATGTTGCTTAGGAACAATGCCAAAGAATTTTGCTCAGTGTTGTCTTCTAGAAGATTTATGGTTTCAAGTCCAATGTTTAAGTCTTTAATATATTTTAAATTAATTGTATGTATGCTGTAAAGGTTGGGTGCAATTTGTTTTTGCATATGGATATCCCGTTTTCCCATCACCATTTATTGAAGAGTTTATTCTTTCACCGTTGTGTGCTTATATGCCTTTGTTGAAAATTTATTGACTGTATATGATGGATATATTTTATATATATCTGAGTTCTCTATTCTGTTCCATTGGCTTATGTGTTTGTGTTTATGCCAACATTTTGCAGTTTTGATGACTACAGCTTTGCTATATAGCTTGAAATTAGACAGCATACTGCTTCTAGCTTTGTCCCTCTTGCTCAAAATAGCTTTATTTGAGGTCTTTTATAATTCCATACAAACTGGATTTTTTAAAATTTGTGTTGAAAATACTATTGAAATTCTGATAGAAGTTGCTTTAAATATATACAGCAATTTGAGTAGTATGAATGGTTTTTTGGTTTTGTTTTTTCGAGATGGAGTCTCACTCTATTACCAGGCTGGAGTGCAGTGGTGTAATCTCAGCTCACTGCAACCTCCACCTCCTGGGTTGAAGCGATACGATTCTCATTCCTCAGCCTTCTGAGTAGCTGGTATTACAGGCATGCAGCACCACACGCAGCTAATTTTTGTATTTGTAGCAGAGATGGGGTTTCACCATACCAGGATGGTCTCGATCTCCTGACCTCATGATCCACCCACCTCAGCCTCCCAAAGTGCTGGGATTACAGGCTTGATCTGTGCCTGGCCAGCATGAATGTTTTAATACTAATTTTCATAATCCATGAACAGTAAGTATTTTTAAATTTGTCCTTTCTATAATTGCCTCCACTAATCTTTTACAGTTTTTGTTGTACAAATCTTTTACCTTCTTTACTATATTTATTCCTAAGTATGAGGTTGGTGCA
>NW_012112919.1:167591-171171 GCF_000951035.1 Colobus angolensis palliatus | reverse complement strand
TTGTCTTTTCTATAATTGCCTCCACTAATCTTTTACAGTTTTTGTTGTACAAATCTTTTACCTTCTTTACTATATTTATTCCTAAGTATGAGGTTGGTGCAAATGTAATTGTGGTTTTTGCCATTACCAACCTAATACATTTACCATAACATCTAAAAGAATAAAGTAACTGTCTTCTTGATTTTTCCCAGATATGTGTTGGTGTATAAAAATGCAATTGATTTTTCTGTATATTGATATAGTATCCTGCAAACCTACTGACTGTGTTTACTAGTTTTAAATTTTTTTCATGTAATGATGAGCACACTGGCCTGTGTTTACACATTAACTGATAGTTTTTATTAACATACCACGGTGCTTAAAAGTGTGCTCTGTTGTATTTTTGCTGTGACAACTTCTATGGCATCTTTTAGTCCTAATCTCTTTTTAAAATGCACTTGTTTGGTATTTGATAATAACGTGTCTATGGTTACTTTTCAACTGTGCAACACATTTATCTCCATGCCAAGTCAGACTTTCTAATGAAGTTTTTAAATAGTTTTATGTATATTTATTGTAAATCAAAACAGTAAATTTTTTTGATAGTTTAAAACTAAGATTGAGAATGTCAATTTTTCACTGCTCATCAATCTGTGAGTTCCTTATTTTAAACAATTATATATGAAGTCTATATATATGTGTATGTATGTGTGTGTGTAATGGCTAAGAATCTTGCCTAATATATTGTATGCACTAAGCCAGTACTAATAAAATTATTCATCAAATTATCATCTTCATACCATTCTTCAAATGGCATATTATTTGTTCTAATTAAAAACTATGTTTCTGTCTTATGTAAATATCAACAAAAATTAGAAGGTCTACTTGGTCTGCCCTCTTGAGAAAATCCAAAGTTAAACGGTAGTTTTACTAATTTCCTTTACATTCAGTACCTTATTTTCCTTACACAATAAATGTAAACATTAAGGGTAACATCATATTTAAACGATCCATCCCACAACAGACAGACTTTGGGTCATTCATTGACTGGGCTGAAGCCTCACTCTATATTATTTCTGATTTTTTCATGTTAATAGCATAGAAAATCTATTAAATATGGAATGTTATAAATTAGAAATTAATATCTTGGATGTACAAATTATAAAAGTAAACTGAAAAGTATAATATAAAATAAATATTTATATATTATGAATTGTTACTTAAGTAAAGCAAAAGTATTCATTTAAAATATTTTCAAAAAGAAAAGTCCAGAGCAAAATAACCTATATAAAACATTCTACCAATATTCAATAATTAATACTAATTCTTCAGCAGAAAATAATTCCAAAAAATGAAGAAGAGGGAACTTCATTGTAGAGGCCAGTATTACTATAATACCAAGGCCAGACACAAGTATAAACAGAAGGTCTGTAGTAAAAGTGCCATATTCACGTAGACACATACAGCCTCAGAAAACGTTAGCACGCTAAATTCAGGCACTTCAAATATGAGTATACACCAAGAACAAGTGTGATTGTTTTGCAAATGTAGTTGTGACTTAATATATAAAATTCAATCAAGATAATGCCCAGTATTAGTAAAGAGCAAAAAGTGATCCTTTCAATAGGCACAGAGAAATTACAAATGTCAAGCATCCATTCCTGACAAAACCCTCAGCAAACTACTAACAGAAAAAGATTCTGAGACCCACGCAGAGGTATCTATACAAAAATCCACAGCTAACATCACACTGAATGGTGACAGACTCGCGCTTCTTTACCTGAAAGTTTGAGAAGACAAGACCTTCCACTTTAACCACTCTATTCAGCATTGCACTGGAGGTATTAGCCAGGGAAATTCTACAATAGAAAGAAATTGTCCAGATTGTAAAAGAAAAGTAGAACTGTCATTATTGCAAATGAAATAATTTTCTGAAAAAAAAAGGATTCACTAAAATATCACTAGAATTAATACACGATTTTATCACGGGTTTTTAAGAATTGGGCAGGGTGGGACTCTAGGTACAAAGGTTCAGTGCACAAACATACATGTTTAGGAGGCCGAGGTGAGTGGATTACTTAAGGTGAGGAGTTCAAGACCAGCCTGGCCAACATGGTGAAACCCAGTCTCTACATAAAAAAATTTAAAAAAATGAGCTGGGCGAGGTGGTACACACCTGTAATCCCAGCTTCTTGGGAGGCTGAGGAGGAAAATCGCTTGAACCTGGGAGCTGGAGGTTACAGTGAGCTGAGATGGTGCCCCTGCACCCAAGCCTGGGCAACAGAGTAAGACTCTGTCTTAAAAAAAAAAAATCTAAAACCAACTAGGGTCACCTGTTCAAGTTTGTACTGGTTAGGGATCTTATCTCCTTCTGATATCTGGTCAGGAGTGGAGAAGCTCTGGTGTTGTTGGGCCATTTGGTTTCTTTATGCAGCTGTGCCTACAAATAAAATAAAGAAACTAAAGAAACATAGTAAGAAAAAGAACTTTCCCAGTTATTTCATCAGGGTGGCCCTGGTAACATTTTAATTAATTTTTCGTTCATTTATTTATTTATTAAACCAGTGTCTTCCTCTGTCACCCAGGCTGGAGTGCAGTGGCTCGATCTCAGCTCACTGCAACCTCCACTTCCCCCCACGTTCAGGTGATTCTCCTGCCATAGCCTCACACCGGGCTAATTTTTTGTATTTTTAGTGGAGACAGCATTTTGCCATGTTGGCCAGGCTGCTCTCGATCTCTTGACCTCGCGATCTGCCTGCCTCGGCCTCCCAAAGTGCTGGGATTACAGTCATGGGCCACCGCACCCGACCTAACTTTTCTTAAATGTATGTAGAGCTCACATTTATTTCAGTGTTTAATACTGTTAAGTGTTTTGGGCCTTTCTAAGTTTGATGATGTTTTTGTGACTAGAAATATGCCATAGAAACAACTATTTCTATTAATTAGGCTATAGCAAAATTGGGGTAATTACAGGTCACAGTTTTCAAGAACATTTTAAATCCTCACACTAAATGGGAACTTACTGTATTCAGCAGGCAATGGAGAGTCAGAAAAGCTTAAGCAAAAATATGTAATTCTTTTACCAGAACATAGTTGAGACATAATTTTATGAAACATCAGTTTTATAACAAAGTGATTAAATTATGTAGATACTATTAGGGCTGTGAAGATAAAGGCCACATAGGCCAATTTATTTACAAGTCAGCACGTAAACATAGAAGGATGATTAACAATATAAGCTTGTAGCTTATGCTAAATGTTGGTGGGAACAGACAATAAATTATGGAGAACTTCAGAGGACACTAAGCTTGGATGGGATCTTGGAAGTTTTACAGGTCAATGCCACTCCATCTATTGGCTGATTTTCACTAGGTTAATAAATGAACAATGAAGATAACACATACCAGAAGTTAAAATCTCATTTCATTGAGTTATCTGCTACATCTGTACCACTGTAGTGTACTAGGTGCCTTACAGCACTTATAAGTCCTCTACTTACAAAACGCTTTTCACAAAATATGAAATTCCAAGTAAAGGTTCAGACATAAGATGTTTGTTTTTAAAATTTTTTTTTTTTTTTTTGAGACGGAGTCTTGCTCTG
>NW_012112919.1:165924-167534 GCF_000951035.1 Colobus angolensis palliatus | reverse complement strand
AGCCAGGATGGTCTCGATCTCCTGACCTCGTGATCCGCCCGTCTCGGCCTCCCAAAGTGCTGGGATTACAGGCTTGAGCCACCGCGCCCGCCCTTTTTTTTTTCTTTTTTTGAGACAGAGTCTTGCTCTGTCCCCTAGGCTGGAGTGCAGCGGCACCATGTCAGCTCACTGCAAGCTCTGCCTCTCAGGTTCAAGCGATTCTCCTGCCTCAGCTCTCCTGTTCCTGAGTAGCTGGAACTACAGGCGTGTGCCACCACATCCAACTAATTTTTGTACTTTTAGTATGAGATAGGGTTTCAATATGTTAGCCAGGATGAGTCTCAATCTCCTGACTTCGTGATCCGCCCACCTCGGCCTCCCAAAGCGCTGAGATCACAGGAGTGAGCCACCGCACCTGGCCTGTTTTTAAAATCTTTATACAGCCTGGTATCCTTTTTCCTTTCCTTCCTTTTACCCTTTTATGAATTTTATCTTAGACTAACCTCTGTAATGTTGCTATATGCCATTACTCAATTGCTGTGTTTGATGAATCACAAAATGGTGTAAAACTTCTATTAATGTTCTTTTTAAATAAAACATTTATGAATGCATCCAGCAAAATGCTTAAAATTTGGGTATTCACAAAGTGTTAGTTTTCTGTGGATCTTTCTAACAATGTGAAAACCCAAAATGAATATAAAATATTAATATATATTTCAAAGTATTCTATAAGTATAAAAACTATGTCATTTTTATTTTCATGTATGTAAAACATTAATAATTTTTAGTCAACATAAACATGATCCTTACATCTAAACTTGTATTAGTTCAATTAAGAGTTAATATAGTATCCTAAAGTAATCGAATATTCAAAGATAAAGTATTCTGACTTGGCATATACATAAAATTATTTTCAGCTGAGTGCAGTGGACTATGCCTATAATTTCAGCACTTTGGGAGGCCGAGGCAGGTGGATTGCTTGAGGTCAGGAGTTTGAGACTAGCCTGGCCAACATGGTGAAACCCCATCTCTACTAAAAGTAGCCAGGCATGGTGGAGCATGCCTGTTATCCCAACTACTCTGGAGGCTGAGGCAGGAAAACCACCTGAACCTCAGAGGTGGAGGTTGTAGTGAGCCGAGATCATGCCAGTGCACTCCAGCCTGGGTGACAGAGTGAGATTCCACATCAAAATAATAACAATAATAATAATAATAATAACCATATTCTGTGACTCACAAGATAAAATAGCATTACAGAATACTGAATAGTCCTGAATTTGGTTTTGTTGGTTTTATTTTGCTTTTTATTTCGTTTTGTTCACCTTGACCAGTGGGCTGGTGGGTCTTAGGTGCAGCTGCATTTTCATTTTTAGGATCAAGATTTTAAAAGTTAAAGTGGCAATTTCTCCAATTTTTTGACAGCTATTTCTCAGGTTGCAAGTTAAAATTTCCATTTTACTAAAGTCTTTGGTTTAATAATGATTTTATAATGACTTAATATATAGTTTAATGAGTAATGAGAGGTACTATAAAATTTCAGAAGTCAAAACTAAAGAACTTATTCACAGAACCAAACACCACCTGTTTCCCAAACACCTATTAAAATAAAAAATATATAAAAATATATTTTT
>NW_012112919.1:160313-161622 GCF_000951035.1 Colobus angolensis palliatus | reverse complement strand
AAAAACTCACATCGGAAGAGAAAAGAGAACATAGGTTACAATGCAAACACTTTTAAGACATAATAAACATATAAAAAATGATTCTTTTAACTCAATCCAAATAATGTTTTCTAATTCAGAAAAAAATGTAACACTTATATTTGGAAGCTAAAAAATGTTATTTTAAAATACAAATACAGAGTAGACCCAAGTAGATTTGGGGGTTCACTATCAGTGTAACTACATAATAAAATTACTGGCTACTGGAATCTGGAGAAGTACAATTATGGTTCAAGTACCATGTTCATCTGTCACTGACACACACACACACACAAATCACCAGGAATGCTTGCTTTGCTCACTTAATTAACTCTCTAAGTTCAAGGTTTGCTGTGGAATGCTCCCTGTTTCCATTTTCAGTCCAGGTAACAGTAGTGCAGGGCCAGGGCAAGGCAGGGCAGTACAGGGCCAGGTCCACGGCAGTGGCAGGGCAAAGCCGGGTTCAGGGAAGGGCCAGTGCAAAGGCAAGACCAGGATGGGACCAGAGCAGGGCAGGGCCGAGACAGTCCACGTAACAGTAGGACAGGGCCAGGGCAAGGCAGGGCAGTACAGGGCCAGGTCCACGGCAGTGGCAGGGCAAAGCCAGGCCCATTGCCAATGCAACAGCCCTCCATACAAGGCTTCTACCACCTGGCCACTGTCGCAGCCCAGCCATCGCTGTAAGCCTGACCCCCAACCCTGGCTGCAGCCGCCTGACCTCCTAGCACGGTCACTCTCCTACCGTTCCAGCACGCTGCAGTCTCCGTCGCTGCCACCCACGCTCAGCGAGGCAAGCCGTGGTGTCACAGGCTCCAGGTGTCTCCTCCTCCTCCTGGCACAGAGCAGCTGGGCGGGCAAAGCCAGAATAGCCTAGAGGAAGATGCGAGGGGTGGTAGCATTAAGAGCCTCAACTTGTCACGCCAGGGACTGGGTGGCAGGGGCCAGTTTCAGCAAAGGCACTCGCACCCACCCTCCAAAGTTCAGCCTCTCCTTTTGGCCCAAGCTGGCCAGGAACTGGGGCCTAGAGTAGGTGCTGGAGACACCACAGCGCCCAGCTCCCCACTCCGCAGGAACCACTGAGCCCACCGGGGCTGCACTCCTCAGGGAACAGGAGCAGCAGAAAAATTCAGACCCAGCCAGCCCTCCACACCCAGGTGCCAATTCCTGTTCCGGATGCCTCCACGCACAGGGCCCTGTCCCACATGGTGTCTGCTACTCCATACCCGCGGCGCCTGGCAGCCTCTAAGGCACAGACCCAGAGTGCATGGGCCCAGGAGCCACGGTGGGTGTG
>NW_012112919.1:159843-160263 GCF_000951035.1 Colobus angolensis palliatus | reverse complement strand
CTGCTACTCCATACCCGCGGCGCCTGGCAGCCTCTAAGGCACAGACCCAGAGTGCATGGGCCCAGGAGCCACGGTGGGTGTGGGGTCTCTGCCACGCTCAGAATTCCCACAGAAACACTGTGCGCCTGCCGTGCTCCAGTATGAGAAAGAGTAGGTGGCCCTCTGGAGTGTGGAGTCCAGGGAGAGGAGAACTGCTTCTTCCTTGGATGCCACACTGTTGCTGCCAACTCTGCTGACTGCCCCCAGCAGTGCAGCCCCTGATAGCACCGAACTCGCCCCCGCTTCACGGCCAGTCCTGCCCTCAATAGCGCACCCCACCTCCGCCCCGTAATGCCACCAGTAGTGTATACCCGACAGTGCCTTTACCTGTCCTCCTCCATGGGCACTGCGACCCCAGAAAGTGCCCATAACCCACCCCCC
>NW_012112919.1:156478-159208 GCF_000951035.1 Colobus angolensis palliatus | reverse complement strand
AAACCATACAATCACATGGAAGTTAAACAATACGCTCCTGAATGAATGACTAGTAGGTCGATGAAGATACTAAGACAGAAATTGAAAAATTTTATGAAACAAATGGTAATGAAAACACAGTACAGCAAAACTTACGTTACACAGAAAGCAGTACAAGGGCAGAGATTTATAGCTATAAGTGCCTACCATCCAAACGAAAGAAAAACTTCAAATAAACAATACATCTTAAAGAACTAGTAAGGACAAACTAAACCCAAAATAAGAAAATAAGATCAGAGCAGAAATAAAATTTAAATTAAAAAGTACAAAAGATTAAACAGAAAGTTGGTTTTCTGGAAAGCTAAACAAAATTGACAAACTTTTAACCAGGCTAAGAAAAAAGACAGAAGATTCCAACAAGTAAAATCGACAGATAAAAAAAGAAGACATTACAACTGATATTTCAGAAATTCAAAGGATCATAACTGGCTGTCATATGCCAATAAACTGGAAAGCCTAGTAGAAATTGACAGATTTCTAGACGCATACAACCTACTTAGGTTGAACAGTCAAAACGTGCAAGACCAGAACAGATTGGTAACAAGTAATGAGATTGAAGCCATCAGAAAAAGTCTCCCAGTAAAGAAAAGCCCAGGAACTGAGGGCTTCACACCAAACGATATAAAGACCTAGTACCAATCCTACTCAAACTATTTTGAAAAACAGGAGGGAATACTTCCAAACTTATTCTATGAGGCCATTATTACCCTGATACCAAAATCAGACAATGACATCAAAGAAGGAAACTACAGGCCAGTATCTCCAATGTTGATGCAAAAATCCTCAACAAAATATCAGTGAATCAAATTCAGCAATAAATTGAAAAAATAATTCATCATGATCAAGTGGGATGTATCCCTGGGATGCAAGGGTCATCCAACGTACAATGTGATACATCGTATCAACCAAATAAAAGACAAAAACAGTATGATCACGTTAATTGAAACTGAAAAAGCATTTAATGATATTCAACATCCCTTCACACTATAAATCCTCAAAAAAACCGGAACAGAAGAAACATATCGCAACATAATAAAAACCACCTGAGAGACACCCACAGCCAGAATCACATGGAATGGGGAAAAGTGGAAAGCTTTTCCTCTAAGATCTGGAACATGATAAGGATGTCCACTGTCACCACTGTTATTTAACGCAGTACTGGAAATTCTAGCTAAAGCAATCTGTGTAGCCCCTGATACGGTTCCCAACCCACCCTGCCCCCTGCCACCAGCAGTGTAGCTCGCACCCAACACACCCAAACCGCGCCGCCTCCCCGCACCATGGGCTTGGCAGCACCCCACAGCGCCCTTAACCCGAAACCGCCACCCTCCCCACAGCCGCGCAGTGCAGCCCTGGATAGCACACTTAGCCCACCCCACTGCTGCCGGCAATACAGTCTGGGATAGTGCTCCCAACCAGCTCCCTGACAAGGGCACTGAAGCCCTGGTTAAGGCCTCCACCCCACCCCCTGGTGCAGGCAGCACAGCCCCAGATAGCACACCCAAGGCAGGCAGTGACGCCTGAGATAGGGCCCCCAAACTGTCCCAGGCCACGGGCAGTGCAGCCCTGGATAGAGCACTTACTCTGACACCTTTCTATGCTCTGGCCAGCCGCAGTGTCCGCGGCTGCCACCAACTGCAGCGAGCAAAGCACGCCAGCGAGGCGAGTCAGCAAAGACAGCCACAGCCCCACAGGCCCCAGCCTCCAGCCTGCGGCAGCCAGCACCTCCTACTCCAAGGTGGGAACGGAGCAGCTATGAAGTCAGACACAGACAAGGCTGGAATAGGGAGACTCCCCCACTTAACATGCTTTATATACCAAGATTATAAACTACGTGTTCTGATTGCATGAGAGGAAAAGGCTAGGCCTACTCTGATTGGACTTTATTTTCACATTCTCATTGGTTAGTCTAGGACTCGCTCTCATCCAATCAGAACGTGAAAATAAGGTCCAATCAGAGTAGGCACAGCAGTTTTCTCTCATCCAATCAGAACATTAAGTCCAGGAACCTGGCCTGCACAACCTCAGTATATAAGCCACACTAACGGGAGTCACGTCATTGTGGGCTCTGCTGTGTTAGTCCGTGCATTTCTTCCACTCGCAGTTTAGAGCAGGCAGAAGCCGGTTCTGCCTCCCATGCGGAAAGCTGGAGCCTCTGGCGCCAGGGCTTGCCTCTGCTTGGTGTGCCTCTGCTTGGTGTATGGCGGCAATGGAGAGAGGTAGCTGGTGGTGAGAGCTGCTCCATGCCTGGCTACAGGAAGGGAAGGAGGAGGAGGAGGCACCTACCACAGGCTGGAGGCTAGAGCCTGTGGGATTGTGGCTGGCCTCGCTGGCCCTCACCTCACTGGGTCGCCTCGCTGTGGTTGGTGGCAGCGATGGACACTGCAGCTGGCCAGAGCGTAGAAAGGCATGGGGTAGGTGCGCTGTCCGGGGCTGCCCGCAGCGGGGACTGGTTGGGGTGTTATTCAAACGTCACTATTTTGGCATACTAGAGTGTTATTCCGGGCGTCACTAGTTTCAGGTGTGCTGTCGGGACTGCACTGCTCTCAGCAGCAGGGGTAGGTAGGGGGGTGTGGGCGGGGTGGCGGTGTGGGGGGGCGGATTGGAGTCACTATCTTGGCTGTATTGCTGGCAGCAGTAGGGCTGGTTGGGGGTGCTATTGGGTGCTGCACTGCCCCCGACAGGGGCCGG
>NW_012112919.1:155034-156428 GCF_000951035.1 Colobus angolensis palliatus | reverse complement strand
GGGGGCTGCTATTGTGGTTACACTGCCCGTGGCCTGGGGATGGGAGGACTGGTCGGGGTCCTGACTGATCGGGCTTCATTGCCCACAGCAGAGTGGGGATGCTCTCCGGGGCTGCTCTGCCCATGGCGGGGGGCTTGTTGGGGGCACTATGTGGGGTTGCAATGCCCGTGGCAGGGGGATAGATTAGAGACGGTATCCGGTGCTACACTGCTGGTGGTGGGGCAGGGGAGTGAGGGGTGCAGGTAGGTGCTTGGAGGGTGTGGTTTCAGCCGCTGTCGGGGCCACACTGCCCATGATAGAGGGTGGGTTGGGTGTGCTATTGGGAGATACACTCCCCGCAGCAAGGGGCGGTTTGGGGGCGATGCCTCATCGGTGGCAGGCGGGGTGGTGGGGTGGGTTGTGTGCACAGTTCGGGGGCTGCTCTGCGGTCAGTGGGGGTGAGTTAGGGGCTCTATCAGCTGCTGCACTGTTTGTGGTGGGGGCCGGGTTTGGTGCGCTATGGGGACTATATTTCTGGCAGCGGCATACCGCTTAGGGGTGCTGACGGGGGGCTACACTGTCCACGGCGGGATGCGGGTGGGGTGTGCTATCCAGGGCATCATTCCCCGTGGCTACAGGATAGTTGGCGGTGCTGTCTGCTGTGTGGGGCTGCACTACCCGTCCTGGGGAGGGGGTTGCGGACCTTAAGGATCCTTGGCTGCACTATTCACGGCGGGGAGGAGGTTGCTGTGCTTTGCCTGGGGCGTCACTGCCTGCCGTGGGTTAGGGGTCCTCTCAGTGGCTGCATGGCCCACGGCAGGGGTAGGATGGGGAAGTGTTCTGGTGCTGCGCTGTCCGAGGTGGGGGCGGGTTGGGGGCGCTATTGGGTTCTGCATGCAGCGGCGAGGGGCGGTGTTAGGGGCACTGTCCCGGGGCCCACAGCAGGCAGCAGGTTAGGGGCGCTATCAGGGGCTGCCCTGCCAGTGGCGGCAGAGGTTGCAGCAACAGCAGTGGTCTCCAAGGAAGGAGCTTTCCTCCTCTCCCTGAACTCCAGACTCTAGAGGGCGATCTCCCCAGCGTTTCCGCAGGAATCCTGAGCAGGGCATAGGCCCCAACACCCGCTGTGGTTCCCCGGGCCACGGCCCTTCTCTCTGTGTTGCGGAGACCACCTGGGACCCGTAGGCACGACAGACACGGAGTAGCGGACACCACGGGAGGACAGGGCTCTGTGGTTGGAGGCATGAGGATCGGGAACCTGTGCTTGGGTGGGAGGGCTGGCTGGGTCTGAGTTCCTGCTGGTTCTGCCCCCGAAGAAGCGCAGCCCTGGTGAGCCCAGCGGTTCCTGTGGATTGGAGCCAGGCAATGTGGTGTTACCAGTATCCACTCCAGGCCCCAGTTCCTGGTCCGCTTGGGCC
>NW_012112919.1:141929-152749 GCF_000951035.1 Colobus angolensis palliatus | reverse complement strand
GATTTTGAAATATTTTATTTTCATTGCTCTATCTTAACTACTATGTTTACTTGAATGTTCTAGTAGCATGTAGAATCTAGTAAAATATCAACTATATAGGGAAATACATTGTAGATATTACTTATCTTTGAGTTTTCAGTGTCAGAAAGTTCATTGTCATAGGTAACCTAGTAAGCATAAATTAATAATTCTGCATTTAATTAATTAATTGTATCATGTACATTAACCAGTTCATGTAATCCAAGTTAAATTTTACATGCCTATGGCAGAAAGTTCTAAATCCCTAATGTACATCTCTAAAAGACCTGATTTCTTTCCCCAGACTTATCTCATCTTTTTATCTATCCATCTCTTTCTTCCACTAACAAAATATTCTATCTTAATAGCTGTAAATCAGTTGTATTACTAGTCCCATTCCATCTATGGGAAAACTCCAGTTGAGGGATGTTAAGTGACTTCGTTAATGCCACACAGCTAATCAGTAGGAAATGACCAGGAGTGGAGGCTAGAAACAACTCCAAATCTATAGTCAACATTGCACTATGTTTGCCTTGTACTCTCAGGCATACAAGTCATAAAAGTATTTCTCAATTATCTGGGAAATTTCTACACTCTGCTCTTTCTCAGGGTGTTCCACATACCCAGAGCCTATCACTTCTGTCAGCCTTTTGAGTTTTACAAATTTTGTTAAAATAAGATACTATTCCTGATGCTTTTTCCAATTCTTCTAAATATAGAGTGATTTTTATTTTTGTGCACTTCTTAACCATTCGACCTGTTCCCTTATGATGCCATTTGTCTTTACCAGCATTGTTTTTACATTTTATAGGTATTCTCTCCTCCACTAAATTAGGGGCTCTTTGAAGATAATAACTACCTTGCTGTACTTTAAATACAGCAAAATTTGTTTTTGGTGTATTGATTGCTGAAGAAGTAAAAACGGAAAGTATAAGCTACCAATTGTATTCAGTTCAAATAGTGGCATACCTCAGATATTGTGGATTCAGTTCCAGGCCACTGCCATAAAGCAAGTCAGACGAAGTGTTTTGCATCTAAAAGAAGTTTTGCATATAAAAGTTATGTTTCTACTACACTGTAGTCTAAGTAAGGGTGCAATAGTATTATGTCTACCTTATCATTTCTGCCTATTCAATATATTGGCTATGGGTTTGTCATAAATAGCTCTTATTATTTTGAGATATATTTCACCAATACCTAGTTTATTGAGTTTTTAACATAAAAGATGTTGAATTTTATCAAAAGCCTTTTCTGCATCTATTGAGATAATCATGTGGTTTTTGTCCTTGGTTTTGTTAATCATGTAAATCAATTTAATGTCATCTGGATTTCTTTTTGAATTAAAGCAACCATATAAAAAAAGAACCCAGTACATTAACCATTTCAATCACCCCAAAGTTGCTTTCAAATGCTCCCAGTGTGCATATATGCCTTTGTACTTACTTGTAATGGAATGTAGATGCTGGGTTTTTGCTTTTTGCATTTAACAGTTTTTCTTCATCTTCCTGTTTCTTTGTGGAGGCAGAGCACACATTCTTGATACTTTCATGGCGGTATCACATCCTATCACATAGCTGTCATATTCTGTGTTTAGTCATCCCTGTTTTGAGTAAATTTGGTCATTTGCAACTTTTTGCTATTTTAATCCAAATAGTATTATTAGTAAGAATCCTAGCCGCAGGGAATGAGTATCTCTTTTACCTTCTCAAGTGTTTAATGAAAGCTCTATCATTTTATTTTATTTTATTTTATTTTAGACTGAGTTTTTCTCTTGTTGCCCAGGCTGGAGTGCAGTGGCACAATCTTGGCTCACTGTAACCTCTGCCTCCCGGGTTCAAGCGATTCTCCTGCATCAGCCTCCCAAGTATCTGGGATTACAGGCACCCACCACCACGCCCAGCTAACTTTTTTTGTATTCTTAGTAGAGATGGGGTTTCACCATGTTGGCCAAGCTGGTCGTGAACTCCTGACGTCAGCCTCCCAAAGTGCTGGGATTACAGGCGTGAGCCACCGCCTTTACTTTTACATCCAAGAAATCCTTTCTAGCCTAAAAAGTAAAAGATACACAAAAGTCCTTAAGAGCTGAAAGTGTGTTTATGTGTAATTATGTAGTCTCGCAACTACCTGCACCCACTGTGCTACAGGGAGCCCCACATACCCCCTTAAGGTGTCCATGCTGTGGAGGCAGCATCATTCTTGTTTTATCTGAGGCTGCAGTGAGCCAAGACCATGTCACTGCACTTCAGGCTGGGCAACAGAGCAAGACTCCATCTCAAAAAAAAGAAAAAAAACCAAAAAGCTTTTTGGCCTTGATGTTTTGTTTTGTGTAATAAACTGCTCAGGAGAATTACATTGTTGTGTAACTGTACCTTGAGAGTATAAATGTGTCTTGCAGTTCAGCCCTTCCTTTTCACATTGCAAACCCTGAAAGGCTTCTCCTTGCTGGCTTCTTCTAGGATCCCTCTCATACTCATGGCCTTTGTCAATTATGGAGAAGGAAAATATTGGTACTTGAAACACATTAGTTGGAATTGTAAGATAGTCTCTTTTTTTTTTTTATTTTTTAATTTTTTTTTATTATACTTTAAGTTCTAGGGTACATGTGCATAACGTGCAGGTTTGTTACATATGTATACTTAGTGTTGCTTACCTGTGTCCTTCACAGAGCTTCAGGGCAGGAGAATCACTCAGCATTCTCCTCAGAAACTCCAGAAATGAGCCCCAGCAGCGTCCTCTGAGCCACTGAGCTCCCGCCCCCCAGGGTGACTGTGAGCCCTTTAGTTTTGTTCCTCCTTTTGCGTGCTGTGCGTCTATAAAGCTAAACTGTAGTAACAGACTCTAGAAGTTTCTGTTGTGGGACTGAGGAACTCTGCAGAATATGTTATGGATCTGGTTGTAAATGATCATGGTCATAATCTAGACATGCTTTTTATTACAGCCACCATGTTCTTTGGGGCTCTGTCTTCTAAGATTTACGGTCTTTTTTGAGATGGCATTGAACTAGGATTGGTCTAAGTGGTGCTGAATAATAGCTGTAATCTGGCTTGGTAGTTGGTTGAAGAATGAAGTAGTGCTTCTTAAATATAAAAAATTTGTCTGCATATTTCTAGTTTGCGTCTCCTATGTCTAGTTATGTTCATTGGAAGTGTCCCAGCCAGGCTTAGTTCTTGGTTGCAAAGTCTCAAGGAAGTGTTTGTGAGTTTACTTTCTTGTTTTGTGAGGCAGAATCTCACAGTATAGCCCAGGCTAGAGTGCAGTGGTGTGATAATGGCTGACTACAGCCTTGACCTCCTGGGCTCAAGTGATCCTCCCACCTCAGCCTCCTTGGTAGCTGGGACTACAGGCGTGCACCACCATACCTGGCTAGTTGTTTAAAACAACTTTTAGTAGAGATGGATTCTCACTCTGTCACCCAGGCTGGTCTCAAACTCCTGGGCTCAAGCGATCCTTCTCTGTCAACCTCTGAAAGTACTAGGATTGCAGGTGTGGGCCACACCACACCTGGCCTGTGAGTTTACTTTCTATACCAGTGTGTAATGAAGTCCACACTAGACTTAGGAGGTATTTGTATTCTATGGTCCTTTTGCTTATGCTTTGTACTTGTGTTGTTCTGCAGAGCTGATGGTGGCTGACCTCATGTTCCCATGGTGAGTTGGTGGTCTTCCCTGTGTTCTGTGGTTAGGAAGTCCTTACAAAAGTCCTGTTACTGGAGTTATCATACTTGACAGAGTGCATACACATGTGTGTATAAAATATTTTATAGCGAACATTTTGTTAGTGTAGATATGATATGCTGGATCCTGAAACTTTTTAGGAAATCCTAAGTTCTGAACATGTCGTTCAGTTCCATTAATCCTGAAAATAATTATAAAATCACATTTCCTAGAGAAATACAGTAAATTGGTATGAGTGAAAGCTGATAATTATATAGGTGAGTAATGATAGTCATAAACTGAAATTTAAAATAACAGTTGAGTAACTCAATTCTGTCCCTTGTCATCCATGGCTTATTATTCTTGCAAAGGGACATTACCTATGTGATGTAGAATTTGCATCTTTGCTATGATACATGGAGTGACTTTGCTCCCTTATTAAGAGGTAGTATCAGCCTTATTATTATTGTTTTTTATGTCAAATTTTTAATTTTTGTGGGCACGTAGTAGGTGTATATATTACAGGAGGTTACATGAGAGGTTTTGATGCAGGCATATACATGAGAGGTTTTGATACAGGCACACAATGCATAATAATCACATCAGGGTAAATGGGCTGTCCATCCCCTCAGGCATTTACCTTTTTTGTATTACAAGCAATCCAATTATAATTTTTTAATTATTTTAAATGTACAATAAATTATTGTTGACTGTTGTCACCCTGTTGTGCTATCAAATACTTGATCTCATTTATTCCACTGAACTATATTTTTGTACCCATTAACCATCACTCCTCCTCTCGATCCCCCTACCCTTCCCATCCTCTGGGAACCATCCCTCTACTCTCTATCACCCTGAGTTCAGTTGTTTTAATTTTTAGCTCCACAAATAAGTGCAATATGTGAAGTCTGTCTTCACATGGCTTATTTCACTTAACATAGTGTCCTCCAGTTCCATCCATGTTGTTGCAAATGACAGGATCTCATTCTTTTTTGTGGCTGAATAGTACTCCATTGTGTATATGTACCACATTTTCTTTCTAAGTGTCTATTGATGAACTCTCAGGTTGCTTCCAGATCATGGCTATTGTGAATAGTACTGCAATAAAGATGGGAGTGCAGGTATCTTTTCAATATACTGATTTCCTTTCTTTTGCATTTATACCTAGTGGTGGGATTGCTGGATCATATGGTAGCTCGATTTTTTTGTTTGTTTGTTTTTGAGAAACCTCCAACCTATTGTCCATAGTGGTTGTACTAATTTACAATCCCTCCAACAGTGTATGAGGGTTCCCTTTTCCTCACATCCTCACTAGCATTTCTTATTGCTGTCTTTAGGATAAAAGCCATTTCAACTGGGGTGGCATGATATCTCATTGTAGTTTTGATTTGCATTTGCCTGATGATTAATGATGTTGAGCACTGTTTCATATTCATTCCTGTTTGCCATTTGTATGTCTTCTTTTGAGAAATATCTATTTAGATCTTTTGTCTATTTTTAATTGGATTATTAGGTTTTTTCCTGTAGAGTTGTTTGAGCTCCTTGTGTGTTCTGGCTATTAATCCCTTGCCTGATGGGTAGTTTGCAAATGTTTTCTCCCATTCTGTGGGTTGTCTCTTCACTTTGTTGATTGTCTTCTTTTCTGTGCAGAAGTCTTTAACTTGATGTGATCCCATTTGTCCACATTTGCTTTGGTTATTTGTGCTTGTGGAGTGTTACTCAAGAAACCTTTGCTTAGTTCAGTGTCCTGGAGAGTTTCCCCAAAGTTTTCTTATAGTAGTTTCGTAGATTAAGGTCTTAGATTTAAGTCTTTAATACATTTTGATTTGATTTTTGTATACGGTGAGAGAGAAAGGGATCTAGTTTCATTCTTCTGCACATGAATATCCAGTTTTCCAAGCATCGTTTTTTTAGGAGACTGTTTTTTCTCCAATGTGTATTCTTCTCACCTTTGCTGAAAATGAGTTCACTGTAGATGTATGGATTTACCTCTGAGTATTCTCAGAATAGTAAACTATTCTGTTCCACTATCTGTCTGTCTGTTCTTATGCCACTACCATGGTTTTTTGGTTTCTATAGCTCTGTAGTAAATTTAAAGTCCAGTAATGTGATTCCTCCAGTTTTGTTCTTCTTGCTCAGGATAATTTAGGCTATTCTGGGTCTTTCGTGGTTCCATATAAATTTCAGCATTGTTTTTTTCTATTTCAGTGAAGAATGTTATTAGTATTTTGATAGTGATTGCATTTAATCTGTCGATTGCTTTAGGTAGTGGGTTTTAACAATGTTGATTTTTCTGATTTATGAACACGGAATATCTTTCCGTTTTTGTGTCTTCAATTTTTTTCATCAGTGGTTTATAGTTTTCATCGTAGAAATCTTTCACTTCTTTGGTTAAGTTAATTTTGAGGGACGTTATTTGTGGCCCTTGGAAATGGGATTATTTTATTGATTTCTTTTTCAGATTGTTTGCTGTTGGCATATAGAAATGCTACCGATTTTCATATGTTGATTTTGCATCCTGCAGCTTTACTGAATTTGTTGATCAGTTCTAATAGTTTTCTAGCAGAGTCTAGTTTTTTTCCTAATATAAAATCATGTTATCTGCAAACAAGGGTACTTTGACTTCTTCCTTTCCAACTTGGATGCCCTTTATTTGTTTCTCTTGTCTGAGTGCTTTAGCTAGGACTTCCAGTACCATGTTGAATAACAGTAGTGAAAGGTAGGTATCCTTGTCATATTCCAGATCTTAGAGGAAAGGGTTTCAGTTTCTCCCCATTCAGTATGATACTAGTTGTGGATTTGTTGTATATGGCATTTATTGTGTTGAGGTATGCTTCTTCTATATCCCGTTTTTGAGGTTTTTTAATCATGCAGGGATGTTGAACTTTCTCAAATATTTTTTCAGCATCAATTTAAATGATCATTTGGTTTTTGTCCTTCATTCTGTTGATATGATGTGTCACAGTGATTGATTTGTATATATTGGGTCATCCTTGCATCCCTGGGGTAAATCCAGTCATTATTTTATGTCATTGGTTTTTTCGTGTTTCATCACTAGTATAAACTCAGGTTTTGAGGGTAGATTTTTTTTGTTTTTTTTAGTTTGTTTGTTTGTTTGAGACAGAGTCTCACTCTGTCACCCAGGCTAGAGTGCAGTGGTGCAATCTCGGCTCACTGCGACCTCCGCCTCCTGGGCTCACGCCATTCTCCTGACTCATCCTCCCGAGTAGCTGGAACTATAGGTGCCTGCCACCATGCCCAGCTAATTTTTTATATATATATATTTTTTTTAGTAGAGACGGGGTTTCACCGTGTTATCCAGGATGGTCTCGATCTCCTGACCTTGTGATCTACCAGCCTCGGCCTCCCAAAGTGCTGGGATTACAGGGGTGAGCCACCGCACCCAGCCTTTTCTCATTCTTAGAGATGGATTTAGTAAGGGGAGGTTTTACATGCCTGAAGACTTGTTATTATTTATGAATAGTCTGTGATGTCTCCTACAGAGAAAGTTCTTGTTACTACAGGTTTTATTGATTAGATGTCCCAGAGAAAGGAATCCCGGAGACACCAAGGAATGCAGCAAGAGCAGACTCTCATCTCTGTGGCCCTTTGCCACATAATTAGAAAACTTAGTGTTCTAACTTTTTAAAAGAAGAGAGAATTTAGTATGGTAAAAGAAGAGAAAGGAAAAATATGTGTGACTCAGACTAAATGTGGAGAAACAAATTAAACTTTCATTTTTTTCAAGAGCAGAAGTGTATGCAGAAATGATTGAAATGTCTGTTTTTTGAGGGCTCTGAGGGCCTCCTAGTTAATATCTAGTTATTTGGAGACATTATTGTGGCAGCATCATCATCATTTCTTTTTGATAACTAAATGGGAGGACTGTCCTTGGAAATTCAATTTAATAGTAAAGAAATTTTCTCCTAAGACAGGACTTGAAGGTGCATGGTCAAAAGTGTTCCAGCACAGTGGGGCTATGTTCAGTGCTCTTCCTCTACTGTTGGCTCAGTATTGTTTCAATAATTGGCTACTTTAAAAAAACCACAGTTTATATAGTATTTTATAAAATGTTAATGATATATAGACAAAAAATTGAAATGACCACCTATTAATAACTGGATTTTTTAAGGTTTGTATTTACTGTGGGATCTTCAGTTTTTCTGTCAATGACTTCTGTACTGCAATGAGGATGTTCAAAATTCAGATTGCTGGAGAAAATTGCATGGAGAAGTCTCCTGTTAATCTTTATATGAATTATCCTGGTGAATTCCAATGATTACCTTGGTCCATGTAAGTATTTTTCTCTCTGTTAAATATATTCAGGTTGAAATACGGAAATCACATGTTACAATTTGAAAGAAATGTAATTCCTTCATCTCAGGTGCCTGCAAATAGGGTAATCATTAGGAAAGCATATACAATGGTTGTCTGTGAGCATTATTATTAGTATTTTTTAATTTTAGCCAGGGCTATGAAGGACAAAGGCCAGGGCCAGGGTCAGGGCCAGGTCTGGGCTAGGGCCATGTCCAGAGCAGGGCCTAGCGAAGACTAGGGTGAGGGACAAGGTAGGGCCAGGGCAGGCTGATGACACATCCAGAGCACGGCAGGGCAGGGTGGTGGCAAGACCGGGGCAGACCACTGCCAACTCAGGGCCAGGGAAAGACCATGGCCAGGACACAGCCAGGAAAGGGTCTGGGTCAGGGCCAGGACCAAGGCAGAGCAGGGCCAGGGCCATGGCAGAGTCGGGGCAGGTCCTTGACAGGACCAGGTTCCAGGCCAGGGCCAGGGAAGGGTCATGGCAGGGTCACTATATGGTCAAGGTCCAAGCCAAAGCCAGGGCAAGGGCAGGGTCAAGTCTGCATAAGGGCAGGGCCAGGGCCAGGGATATGGCAGGATCAGGGCCAGGGCCCGGGCTAAGCCAGAGCAGGGCCAGGGCCAGGCCATAGTGAGGGCAGGGCAAAGGCCAAGGCAGGGTCAGAGCAGGTCCAGGGAGAGGCCAGTGCCAGGCAGGGCCAGAGCAGTGTAAGGCAGGTCAATGGCACCACTGTGCCATGACAGGGCAAAGTCAGTGCCAGGAGAGGGCAGAACAGGCAAGGCCATGGTGAGGCCAGGGCAGGGATGGGCCAAGGCAGGGCCAGGACAAATCTGGGCCAGGAAATGTCCAAGGCAAGGTCAAGGCCGGAACAGGAGCAGGACCATGACCATTAGCAGGGCCAGTGCCATGACAGGACCAGGGTCAGAACAAGAGGCAGGGCCAGGGCAAGGCAGGGCAGTACAGGGCCAGGTCCACGGCAGTGGCAGGGCAAAGCCAGGCCCATTGCCAATGCAACAGCCCTTCCTACAAGGCTTCTACCACCTGGCCACTGGCGCAGCCCGGCCATCGCTGTAAGCCTGACCCCCAACCCTGGCTGCAGCCGCCTGACCTCCTAGCACGGTCACTCTCCTACCGTTCCAGCATGCTGCAGTCTCCATCGCTGCTACCGACCCTCAGTGAGGCAAGCCGTGGTGTCACAGGCTCCAGGCGTCTCCTCTTCCTCCTGGCACAGAGCAGCTGGGCGGGCAAAGCCAGAAAAGCCTAGAGGAAGATGCGAGGGGTGGTAGCATTAAGAGACTCAACTTGTCATGCCAGGGACTGGGTGGCAGGGGCCAGTTTCAGCAAAGGCACTCGCACCCACCCTCCAAAGTTCAGCCTCTCCTTTTGGCCCAAGCTGGCCAGGAACTGGGGCCTAGAGTGGGTGCTGGAGACACCACAGCGCCCAGCTCCTCACTCCGCAGGAACCACTGGGCCCACCGGGGCTGCACTCCTCAGGTAACAGGAGCAGCAGAAAAATTCAGACCCAGCCAGCCCTCCACGCCCAGGTGCCAATTCCTGTTCCGGATGCCTCCACGCACAGGGCCCTGTCCCCCATGGTGTCTGCTACTCCATACCCGCGGCGCCTGGCAGCCTCTAAGGCACAGACCCAGAGTGCATGGGCCCAGGAGCCACGGTGGGTGTGGGGTCTCTGCCACACTCAGAATTCCCACAGAAACACTGTGCGCCTGCCGTGCTCCAGTATGAGCAAGAGTAGGTGGCCCTCTGGAGTGTGGAGTCCAGGGAGAGGAGAACTGCTCCTTCCTTGGATGCCACACTGTTGCTGCCAACTCTGCTGACTGCCCCCAGCAGTGTAGCCCCTGATAGCACCGAACTCGCCCCCGCTTCACAGCCAGTCCTGCCCTCAATAGCGCACCCCACCTCTGCCCCCCAACGCCGCCAGTAGCGTATACCCAACAGTGCCTTTACCTGTCCTCCTCCATGGGCACTGTGACCTCAGAAAGTGCCCATAACCCACCCCCCGCACTGTAGGCAGCGCAGCCCTCTACAGTGCTACCAACTAATACCCCCAATGCAGGCAATGACACCCAGGATAGTGCCCCCAACCCACCCCACACTGCAAAAAGTGCAGCCCCGATAGCCCCTGCCCTACGACTCTGGTCATGCTGCAGTCTCTGTCACCGCCACCACCAACCACAGTGAAGGAAGCCACTGGGCCGCAGGCTCTAGCACTCGGCAGCCAGGCCTGGAGCAGCTCTCGCTGATGGCCGGCTCCTACCACTCCAACCACGCTGCTGTCTCCATGGCCATCTTCTCTGACTACAGAGGAATAAAACTAGTATCAGTAAGAAGAGTAATTTTGAAAACCATACAATCACATGGAAGTTAAAACAATACGCTCCTGAATGAATGACTAGTAGGTCAATGAAGATACTAAGACAGAAATTGAAAAATTTTATGAAACAAATGGTAATGAAAACACAATACAGCAAAACTTATATTACACAGAAAGCAGTACAAAGGCAGAGATTTATAGCTATAAGTGCCTACCATCCAAACAAAAGAGAAAATTCCAATAAACAATACATCTTAAAGAACTAGTAAGGACAAACTAAACCCAAAATAAGAAAATAAGATCACAGCAGAAATAAAATTGAAATAAAAAAGTACAAAAGATTAAACAGAAAGTTGGTTTTCTGGAAAGCTAAACAAAATTGACAAACTTTTAACCAGGCTAAGAAAAAAGACAGAAGATTCCAACAAGTAAAATCGACAGATAAAAAAAGAAGACATTACAACTGATATTTCAGAAATTCAAAGGATCATAACTGGCT
>NW_012112919.1:136658-140131 GCF_000951035.1 Colobus angolensis palliatus | reverse complement strand
TGAAATGAAGAAATGAAATGATGAGATGAAATGATGAAATGAAATGAAATGAAGAGATGAAATGATGAAATGAAATGATATGATGAAATGATGAAATGACATGATGACATGAAATGACATGACATGAAATGATGACATGAAATGACATGAAATGAAATGACATGAAATGAAATGATGACATGAAATGATGAAATGAAATGATGAAATGATGAAATGTAATGATGAAATGTTGAAATGTAATGAAATGATGAAATGATGAGATGAGATGAAATGAAGAGATGAAATGATGAGATGAAATGAAATGAAGAGATGAAATGATGAGATGAAATGAAATGATGAAATGAGATGAAATGAGATGAAATGAAATGATGAAATGAAATGAAGTGATGAAATGAAATGATGAAATGAAATGATGAGATGATGAGATGAAATGATGAGATGATGAGATGAAATGACGAGATGAAATGATGAAATGAAATGAAATGATGAAATGAAATGAAATAAATGAAATGAGAAATGAGAAATGAACCGAAACGGGAAAGCGCCTGTAGTCCCAGCTCCTCCTGAGGCTGAGGGGGGAGAATGGCGTGAACCTGGGAGGCGGAGCTTGCAGTGAGCAGAGATGACGTCACTAAACTCCAGCCTGGGAGACAGAGCAAGACTCCATCTCATGAAATGAAATCAAATCAAATCAAATCAAATGAAATAATGAAATGAAATGAGAAATGAACCGAACCACACCACCATGTGTAAGCAATGAAGAAGATTCGTCAAAAGCCAGTTTCATAACATTGTTAAACGTGTGTTTTAAAATTGGTATTTGGAGGTACATTGTTGCTCTATATTGGTTGATATGGAATAATTGCTAAATAAATTTATCATACTTATTGAGAATGATATTCTGCCACATTAAAACAACCCAGACAATAAATCCCTATGAAAATCATAAATTATTCTAATTAGTTCTCTTAACACAGACCTACTTGAAATTATTTGTTTTACTTTCCTTTGATGCAGGATTTTCTATGTTTTGTATAATGCTGGCTGTACTCACAAGTTCATTCACTAATACTAATAACTAACAGTGTAACCATTTTTAATTGATCTCCATTTATTCCAAAAGTGCTGGAATAAATAAAATTGACATTTTCACATATCCATCATAATTATTACTTGTGCTAAATAATGTGTGTACACTTAGCATCACCTAATTTAGATCCATAGCACCCTTTACTATTTTGCAAGGAAACCCAAGAAATAAAAAGTGGAAATTTGAAGATGCAGCAGAAAATACTCAATAATAGTTGGGATGGTTGTTTCTGATCTTTCTCCTATCACCACAGGAAAGTCAAATGCAAAATTTCATTACAAGCCTGAAATCAGACAAACTAGTAGCTACTATAGCAGTCATTTTTAATCTTGAGACACAGAAACAACAGAGTATGTTTCATATTGAATATTTTTCTTTTTTTTTTTTTTGAGACCGAGTCTTGCTCTGTCGCCCAGGCTGGAGTGCAGTGGCCGGATCTCAGCTCACTGCAAGCTCCGCCTCCCAGGTTCACACCATTCTCCTGCCTCAGCCTCCCGAGTAGCTGGGACTACAGACGCCCGCCACCACGCCCGGCTAGTTTTTTGTATTTTTTAGTAGAGACGGAGTTTCACCGTGTTAGCCAGGATGGTCTCGATCTCCTGACCTCATGATCCGCCCGTCTCGGCCTCCCAAAGTGCTGGGATTACAGGCTTGAGCCACTGCGCCCGGCCTATATTGAATATTGATGTCTTGGTCAAAATTATGCAGTGGCTCCAGCTGTACATTTAAATAACATGAACTTAAAATCAACATTCAACACTGCTTCAGTGATAGGTGTTTTGAATAGTTTCAAAAGCTAAAATTTATAAAATTCTGATTATATTACATATAGAAACAAACTAGAATTTATTTGACTTTCTTGTCTATAATATTGAAAATTAGCGATATTATTCTGAATTTGCATCCGTTGTATCTATATCCAGTGTGAGTAGTAGTTATTTTCATTTACAGGCTTAGATTATTTATCCATGGTTATGAGTGTCCACAATTATAGAATTTTTACAAATTTTTCTTCTTGCCAGTTTTCAATATGTTATTCAAGTGTCAGGTAGACACAAAGGAAAATGAAGAATCTCTAGGGTAATCACTCCCTTAGGGAAGAGAACTTTCCTTCCCATTTTCTATACATAAGCAATGATCATGCAGAAATCTGGAACATACATAAAGCGTATGGAAATGTGTGGTGTTACATTATCAATTTTCAAATGTAGTTTTCTTACTAGACCTTCCTCTTAGATACTACCATTTTAAAAGTTCTAGTTAATTATAGAGCCACTGATAAACAAGAGCTCATCTTATTAAAATCCAAATATAAATTCTTTTTCTATATATTTGATAAATAAGAATATATTCTTGTCTAGATCCTCTGTCTCCATCAAGAGCACAATGGTGTAAAACAAAAGAACAATTGTGTCTTGATTTTTTCTCTAATAAAAGCAAAAAAAAAAAAGCTTCTCTCAAAACTGGAACACAATTAATACCTTTCCTCAAAGAGGTTTGAAAAGATAATTTCACTGTTTCAGAAAAACAAGGGCAATCACACTGTTAAAGAGCATATTTCACCTCTAAGGCCTAAAAACTGAATGAAGAATGATGAAACTCTAAGGACGCATGAGCAATTTTTACTAGTTACTAGAATATAATTTAAAATATTTTCAGTGTTGCAGAGATTTTAAATAAATGTAATCCTACCTCCAATTTTCTTTTCATGAAAATAGAAAGTGATTGCTAAGATAACCACAACTTTTTTTTCCAGTAAGTTCTTCTCTTTTTTATACTTTAAGTTACAGGTTACATGTACACAATGTTCAGGTTTGTTACATAGGTATACATGTGCCATGTTGGTTTGCTGCACCCATCAACTTGTCATTTACGTTAGGTATTCCTCCTAATGCTCTCCCTCCCCCAGACCCGCACCCCCTAACAGGCCCCAGTGTGTGATGTTCCCCGCCCTGTGTCCAAGTGTTCTTACTGTTCACTTCCTACCTATGAGTGAGAATATGCAGTGTGTGGTTTTCCATCCTAGTGACAGTTTGCTAAGAATGATGTTTTCCACCTTCATCCATGTCCCTGCAAAGGACATGAACTCATCCATTTATGGCTGTATAGTATTCCACAGTGTATATGTGCCACATTTTCTTAATCCAGTCTATCATTGATGGACATTTGGGTTGGATCCAAGTCTATGCTATTGTGAATAGTGCCACAATAAACGTATGTGTGCATGTGTCTTTATAGTAGCATGATTTACAATCCTTTGGGTATTTACGCAGTAATGGGATCACTGGGTCAAATGATATTTCTAGTTGTAGATCCTTGAGGAATCACCACACTGTCTTCCACAATGGTTGAACTAATTTACACTCCCACCCATAGGGTAAAA
>NW_012112919.1:134644-136608 GCF_000951035.1 Colobus angolensis palliatus | reverse complement strand
GATGGGATTGCTTGTTTTTTTTCTTGTAAATTTGTTTAAGTTCTTTGTAGATTCTGGATATTAGTCCTTTGCCAGATGGATAGATTGCAAAAATTTTCTCCCATTCTGTAGGTTGCCTGTTCACTCTGATGATAGTTTCTTTTGCTGTGCAGAACTCTTTAGTTTAATTAGATCCCATTTGTCTATTTTGGCTTTTGTTGTCATTGCTTTTGGTGTTTTAATCATGAAGTCTTTGCCCATGCCTGTGCCCTGAATGATATTGACTAGATTTTCATGGTTTTAGGTCCTACATATAAGTCTTTAATCCATCTTAATTTTTGTGTAAGGAAGGGATCCAGTTTTAGCTTTCTACATATGGCTAGCCAGTTTTCCCAGCACCATTTTTTAAATAGGGAATCCTTTCCCCATTGCTTGTTTTTGTCAGGTTTGTCAAAGATCAGATGGTTGTAGATGTGTGGTATTATTTCTGAGGCCTCTGTTCTGTTCCATTGGTCTATATCTCTGTTTTGGTACCAATACCATGCTGTTTTGGTTACTGTAGACTTGTAGTATAGTTTGAAGTCAGGTAGCATGATGCCTCCAGCTTTGTTGTTTTTGCTTAGGATTGTCTTGGCTATGCAGGCTCTTTTTTGGTTCCATATGAAATTTAAAGTAGTTTTTTTCCAATTCTGTGAAGAAAGTCAGTGGTAGCTTGATGGGGATAGCATTACATCTATACATTACCTTGGGCAGTATGGCCATTTTCACGATATTGATTCTTCCCATCTATGAGCATGGAATGTTCTTCCATTTGTTTGTGTCCTCTATTATTTCGTTGAGCAGTGGTTTGTAGTTCTCCTTGAAGAGTTCCTTCACATCCCTTGTAAGTTGGATTTCTAGGTGTTTTATTGTCTTTGCAGTAATTGTGAATGGGAATTAATGCATGATTTTGCTCTGTGTTTGTCTGTTCTTGGTGTATAGGAATGCTTGTGATTTTTGCACATTGATTTTGCATCCTGAGACTTTGCTAAAGTTGCTCATCAGCTTAAGGGGATTTTGGGTTGAGACGATGGGGTTTTCTAAATATACAGTCATGTCATCTGCAAACAGAAACAATTTGACTTTCACTTTTCCTAATTGAATACCCTTTGTTTCTTTCTCTTGCCTGATTGACCTGGCCAGAACTTTGAATACTATGGTGAATAGGAGTGGTGAGTGAGGGCATCCTTGTCTTGTGCCAGTTTTCAAAGGGAATGCTTCCAGTTTTTGACCATTCAGTATGATATTGGCTGTGGGTTTGTCATAAATAGCTCTTAGTATTTTGAGATACATTCCATCAATACCTATTTTATTGAGAGTTTTTAGCATGAAGTGCTGTTGAATTTTGTCAAAGGACTTTTCTGCATCTATTTAGGTAATCGTGGGTTTTGTTATTGGTTCTGTTTATGTAATGGATTACCTTTATTGATTTGTGTATATTGAACCAGCCTTGCATCCTAGGGAAGAAGCCAACTTGATCGTGGTGGATAAGCTATTTGATGTGCTGTTGGATTTGGTTTGCTAGTATTTCATGGAGGATTTTTGCATTGGTGTTCATCAGGGATATTTGCCTAAAATCCTCTTTTTTTGTTGTTGTGTCTCTGCCAGGCTTTGGTATCAGGATGATGCTGGTCTCCTAAAATGAGGGAGGATTCCCTGTTTTTCTGTTGATTGGAATAGTTTCAGAAGGAATGGTACCAGCTCCTCTTTGTACCACTGGTAGAATCTGGGTGTGAATCCGTCTGGTCCTGGACTCTTTTTTGGTTGGTAGGCAATTATTGCCTCAATTTAAAAACCTGTTGTTAGTCTATTCAGAGATTCAACTTCTTCCTGGTTTAGTCTTGGGAGAGAGTATGTGTCCAGGAATATATCCATTTCTTCTAGATTTTCTACTTTATTTGTGTAGAGGTGCTTATAGTATTCTCTGATGGTAGTTTGTATTTCTG